>NC_142491.1:34579046-34879046 GCF_965113065.1 Corylus avellana
AATGCTTGAACTTGTCTGCGGTAACAGGCTTCGTCAAAATGTTTGCTGTGTTCTCAGAAGTGTGAATCTTTTCAAGTAACAATTCACCCGCAGCAATCAATTCCCTAATCTTGTGAAACCTTACATCAATGTGCTTGGTTCTCGCATGATACACTTGGTTCTTTGCCAAGTAAATGGCACTCTGACTGTCACAATACAACGGAACTCCGCCTTGTTGAATACCTAGCTCCCTGACTAACCCTGTAAGCCACGAAGCTTCCTTTGCAGCCTTAGCCGCCGCCATGTACTCCACCTCAGTCGTGGACATCGCAACCGTGGGCTGGATCATAGACCTCCCACATATGGGACCTCTTGCAAGAGTGAACACATAACCCGTGGTCGACCTCTTGTCATCCAAATCCCCTGCATAATCTACATCTACATACCCGACGACTAACAAATCACTTTTCTATCTGACAAAAGTGATGCCATACTCTGTAGTTACTTTCAAGTATCTGAAAATCCATTTGACTGCATCCCGGTGCTATTTCCTCGGATTCGCCATGTACTTGCTCACTACACTAACTGCATGAGCCAAATCTGACCTGGTACATACCATAGCTCAGACACCCCATTGCAGTGGCATATAGGACCTTAGACATGTTTCTTTAACTGCCTTTGGACTCTGTAAGGTAGATAAGCGGAAACGATTCGCCAAAGGTGTACTCACTGGTTTTGCATTCTCCATGCTAAACTTCTCCAACACCTTCTTCACATAGCTGGCTTGAGATAGCCAGAATCTCTTGGCATCCCTGTCCCTACGAATCTCCATCCCAAGAATCTTCTTGGCTGTGCCCAAATCCTTCATGTCAAATTCTCTACTAAACAAAACCTTCAGTTTGATGACTTCCACTATACTCTTAGCTGCAACAAGCATATTATCCACGTACAGTAACAGAAAAATAAATGAGCCATCATCAAGGCTCCTCACATACATACAACAATCATATTCACATCTCCTGTAGCCAATTCTGATTATGTAGGAGTCAAACCGCTTATACCATTGCCTTGGAGACTGCTTCAGCCTATAAAGTGACTTCTTTAATTTACAGACCAAGTGCTCCTATCCAGGTTAACTGAACCCTTCTGGCTGCTCCATGTAAATCCGCTCCTCCAAATCACCATGGAGAAAAGCTGTCTTCACATCCATTTGCTCATATGCCATGTCATAATGAGCTACCAACGCCAATACTGCTCTGATGGAAGTATGTCTTACTACTGGGAAAAATATTTCCTCATAATCAACCCCTTTCTGCTGTGAATATCCCTTCGCTACTAGGCGAGCCTTGAACTTTTCCCCCCCTTTTTCTGATAATACTTTTTTCTTGAACACCCATTTACACCCTATCGCCCTCTTCTTCTCTGGAAGCTCCACCAAATCCCACATCTAGTTCTTATGCAGAGACTCCATCTCTTTTGCCATAGCACCCACCCATCTGCTCTTCTCTTGGCTATTGATAACCTCTTGAAAAGTAGTAGGATCTTCGCTACTGATGACAAGAGCATAAGAAGTCATATCTTCAAAACCGTACTTGGTTGGTGGCCTAATAGTGCGTCTAGGCCTGCTTGTGGCTATAGTGTGATGCTCCTGAACTCCTGAAGTAGAGGCCTCTGTACTGTAAGAAGCGTTCTCCTGCATATGAGTCTCTAACTCCACCTGCACCACCTGCTTATCACTGCTACTTGCTTTCTCGAACCTGTTGCTCTTTACCCTAAGTACTCTTCAACTTGGAATTTTCATCAAATACCACATCTTTATTGATCACCGCCTTGTTTGCCTTTGGATCCCAAAACTTGTAACCCTTAACCCCTTTCCCATATTCGAGAAAGACAAATTGTCTAGACTTCGGATCAAGTTTCGACCGTTCTTCACTAGGTATGTACACATAGGCTGGATAACCAAATACTCTCAAACCAGAGTAATCTACCTCATTATCTGTCCATACCTCCTCTGCAACTTTTCCTTCTAGTGCTACCCTCGGTGACTTGTTGATCAAGTAGCATGCTATACTCATTGCATCTACCCAGAAAATCTTTGCAAGTCCAGCATTCAACCTGAGACATCGTGTTCTTTCTGCAATAGACCTGTTCATCCATTCCACCACAACCATTTCGCTGTGGTGTCTTATGTACTGTGAAATGTCTCTTTATACCATGCTGCTCACAGAAATCTATGAACTTGTCATTTGTGTACTCAGTTCCATTATCAGTCCTGAGGCACTTAACCTTCTTCCCAGTCTGGTTCTCCACTTCAACTTTCAACAAATTGAACTTGGCAAACGTCTCTGATTTGTGTCACATGAAGTACACCCAAACCTTTTTGGAAAAATCATCCATAAAGATCATGAAATATATATGTCCTCCCCGTGACGCTGTCCTCACTAGTCCCCAAACATCAGAATGAACATAATCCAGAATACCCTATGTCTTGTGTGTGGCTGTCTTGAATTGTACCCTATTCTGCTTTCTTAGTACACAGAACTTACAGAAATCAAGCTTGCACGTTTTAACACCCTTCAATAGATTTCTCTTATGAAGCTTCAACATGCTCCGCTCACTCATATGACCCAACCGCATATGCCACAAAATAGTACAATCAGAATCAGACTCCACAGATGTGCCTCCACCTACAAATGTACTTCCCAACAGTTTATAAATATTCTTTGTACTTTTCTGTCCTTTCATCACTACCATCGCTCCCTTAGTCACCTTCATTACTCCACCATCAGACTTATAACCATAACTGTTTGAGTCTAAGGTGCCTAATGAAATAAGATTCTTTTCCGCGTCTGGTACATGTCTAACATCACATAACGTTCTAACTACACCATCAAACATCTTAATTCTAATATTAACTATGCCAATAATTTTGCAATGTGCACCATTACCCATAGAACTATACCAGAATTAATTGACCTGTAGTTGTCAAACCAATCTCTGTTGGACGTCACGTAAAACGAACACGCTGAGTCCAAAATCCAAGAATCCACAGGATGCTCTGAATTAGATGCAATAGAAAGCATATCACCATCAACATCGTCTGAATTGTCTTCCACTATGTTCACAGATTTTGAGGAACCTTAATTCTCGTCGTCCTTGTTATTTTTCTGGTCTGGACAATCCCTCTTTATGTGCCCTTTATTCCTGCACTTATAGCAATTTATGTCTTTGCGCTTCCTAGACTTTGACCAAGAATTCTTGCCATTCGAACCACCATTATTACTATTTATTCCACTCTCTTGGTTACCCTTTACAACTATCCATTCTCCTTGAGAACTTTCATCATTGATTTTATTTATCTGATGAAAAGCCAACAGGGCTCATGTAACGTCCTTTAACTCCAAGGTCTCTTTCCCCCATGTTAGAGTTGTAACCAAATTCTTATACGTAGGAGAAGTTGGGAGTGAATTCAATAGCATCAACGCCTTGTCTTCGTCTTCGAACTTCACATCAACCCTCTTCAAATCGCCGATTACTTGATTGAACATGTTGATGTGTTCGCTCAGATATGAGCCCTCCGCCATCTTCAAGCCGTACAACCACTGCTTTAGATAGAGCTTGTTCGTCAACGACTTTGACATAAACCAACTTTCTAGTTTCAACCAAACTGCTGCCGGAGATTCTTCGTCCATGACATGATACATCACGTCATCTCCCTGACAAAACCGAATAGTAGCCACCGCCTTAGCCTCAAGTTCCTTCCAATCCATGTTCACCATCCGTTCTGGTTTCGTCCCATATAATGCCTTCACCATCCCTTGTTGCACCAAGAAATCCTTGACATGTCTCTCCCATAACCCGAAATTACCGGATCCATCGAACTTCATCATGTCAAATTTTGCAGAAGATGTGTCAATCTCAGCCATCGTATAATTAGGCTCTGATACCAATTGTTGGTACCGTATACAACAATGATGAATAATATGAAATTCGAAAAGAGAGAGGTCAAGAGAGAGTCGAGACACAGATTCACGTGGTTTGGCAATGTGCCTATGTCCACAGGAGAGAGTGCGGCTATATTTTACTATTCAATGATTTAGGGTTCAACATAACATATTTATAGGAAACCCTAATTCTAAGTATTTTGGAGAACTCCAAAATATCCCCTACAACTTATTTATTCCCAGGCCCACATAAACTAATTATACTCAATGGGCCAATAGTAGAATATGAGCCACTTGTTCCAACCAATACTAATCACTTAATTTTGGATTATATGAATCACATTATATATAATTAAATATTTGAATTATCATATGATCAAGTTGTAATACCCCACAAATTAATATTATTAAATTTCATAACCATCGCGATTTAGAAATCAAAGCCTTATCTTTCAGTAAAATATAAAAGGAGCCCAATAACTAAATTTCCTTAAAACCCTTGACACTTTGTATTTCTTCATTTTTGAACATTCGATGTCCCACTCGAACGATCGAGAAGTCGTTTCTTTGAATGTTTGATATCCCACTCAAACGATTGAGGAGACCCTTCTTACCCAAACATTCGATATCCCACTAGCACGATCGAGACACTCTTTATCCGAACGTTCGATGTATCGCTCGAACATTTGATACTGCCACGAGAACAATTTTATCGCAAGGGCCTCTATAAAGCCATACGTATGCCCAAAAACCTTAGTTTCAACATTTCTTATGACCAAGAACCCTAGAGGAGAGAGAGAAATGTGATTCTTGGTGAGACTTCATCCTCAAGAGATAACCCATAAACTTCAATCTCGTTTTGACATAATGTTAACATCATTTGTACTACAAAACATTCAAGTACATTAACTTAGGGGTTTATAGTAAATCATGCATGGGTTAACCAAATTTTTTTCCTAGAATATTAATATCCATCAATATTTCTCTTAAATAAAATGTTACTCACAGAGATCAAATAAGTAGTGGAGCTTGTGCAGCCAGCATTGTTAAGTATGACTTGAATTAAAAGTCATGGTGGGACCCAATGGTTTGTCTCCTTCTTCAAGTAGGAGGAGAGGTTCTTAGTTCAACTGGTTTGCTCCTTTACATGTGGGTTTTCGAGTCCTTCTCCGATGTGTAATTGGACTCCTTGTTTGACTTATAGTAGAAGTCCTAGACCAACATATAAAAAGAGAGTTAAGCTTCTATATAAGGAACAAAGCACAAGGTGAATTTGTGTGTGCCAAAAACGTGAAGCACCAAAGGGAGGAGAAAACAGAGAGAATTTGAGAGAAGGAGGTACAAAGGCAGCAAGGGTGTTTTTCTTCTTGGTGGTTTTTGGAGGAGCCAAAAACAAGTGATTAGAAGAAAAAGGTGCTGCAGAGTGAGAGAAGAAAATAGAGACCAGCCCCCATCTGTTCCAGCAAAAGAAGAGTTTGTACATCTGTCTTTTGTATTCTATTTTGGGAATAATCTCTCTTGTGTAATAGTGAGATTTGTGTGTATTAGGGCTTTGGGATCTGAGTGATTTTCTTTCTATTATTTTTGTACTCCATCTTTTGATAGTGAATTTTCTCCAGGTCGTTTCCGCCAGTGGATGTAGGCTTGTTAAGCCGAACCACTTAAATCTTTGTGTCATGTGTGATTGCTTATCTTTGTTATTCCGCATTCTTCTTATTTTTCGCATCTTACGGGTCTTGGGAAATAGGATTAATTTCCTAACACGTGGCATTAAAGGAGGGAGAATTCATACGCTAAGAAGGATTTTAACTTTCCGAGCAGAGATTTTTAATCTGGTGTATAATGTAAACCCCTAGAAAACACCTCTTTTTTTTTTTTTTTTTCTTTTGTGACTTCATTATTTTTATTTTTCCAATGATTAGGCATGAGATCTTAGTTTAGGAATTTCTTTAAAATCCAACATATCAACTTTCGCACAAAAAAGGGTACACATTAACTATTTACAGGAAATTAAAATAAAAATTGCATCGAAACATATATGTGCACCAGAAAAGTTTTTTCTCTTTATATATATATTCCTTTGTTCTAGATTGCATCGGAACATATGCACGTGTACCAGAAAACATTGAAGAGGTAAGTAAGCATTGAAACTGAGGTGAGATGATTTATTTGCTTGCATTAAATGTACGATAGAAATGCATTTTTTAACTTATATATAATAAAAAGTACAATGGTAATACCTTTAAATTTTATAATTAAATTTTAATGAAGAATCCTACGCATTGCGTGGGTTGTTATGGGCTTTCAAAAATGCAAAGCCTTCCGTTTTTTACTTCAAACACATGAACTGATTCAGTATTTTAAATTGTGCATTAAAAAACTGGTTCATCCTTTCAAAAAATAGGTTCACATTACATGTCACAATTTTAAAGCACTTCTAAAGAGGTTTTCGCTATTATATATATGATTATTGTTTTTGGATGAATACACCAGAAAAGTTAAGCAATTAAGGACATACAATACATATTCCATCAACTATTCATGATCTCTAGCTAGGTTTCCATGCACTTGTCTCATCGCCCTTGTCATCATTGGGGTACTTTTCATCTTCTTCAACCCACAAGATCACCATTGATCATATATATGTGATATGTAACACGTAGCTAGGGTTCTCGAAGAACAAATAAATAATTAACTCTAAAAATCTCTTGGATCGACAAATACATCTCCTAATGGTCCCTTGGCCAGCATTAATTTATCCGTATTATTATCGTGGAACATCAACTTCTTAGCGTACCAGAGATCATTGATTCGTGACATAGAGGACTCCTGTGGAACATGCTTGATGAGAGGATCAGTCACCCCTAGCTCAGCTGCAATCACCTTACAATCCTTCACATTTTGCCCCACATTCGATGCAAAGCTCCACACAGATTCCATCAGCTCCCCAAGCTTCTCTCCCTCCCCAAGCATCCCATACAGAAAGAGAAATCCAAGGCATGGAAAAATCTTTTCCTTTGCACAGCTATTCCATATGCTGAAGATTATCCAAGAGCTTGGGGTTTTCCTCTCATCATCTTTCTTTTCATTGTTGTTGTTGTGTGTGTTCATCCAACCGCCTTCTTTGAAGTAGCACACCCACGTGCCGAGGCTGGGGTTTTCCTTCAAAATCGCTTCAATGTCTGCTGGAGATATCTCTTTGTCTTTCAGCTTCTGTTTGTACAAGGAAGTTGCCTGGTCTATGTGCAACTTCTCTACTTTTATGTCTTCCGACAGGCTATAATTCTTAGCAGGGAAACAGATTTGTTGAACAAATATGACCAATGAGCTGAGGTTGATGTAGCTGCATTTAAGAGTGAAGAGATTCATTGAGGCTGTGTTGTTTTCTTCAGTGGCTAGAAATGTATACTCTGCTCCATTTCTCAGCAGCCATTCTTCAACTGAATTCACAAGCTCTAATCCTATTCCCATCCGTCTATATATATACCGGACAACAAATGAAAGTTGTTAAATATATTGAGAGTGGAAGAAGGAGAAAGAAAGGAAGCAAATACAAGGACTACATTGTATTGATAATGATATATTGAGAATGATTAGAGAGGCTTCTATATATAAAGAGGCTATGAGTGATAAATAAGAAATCCTAGACTAATTAAGGTAGAAAATAAACCCTAGAGAATAATATAAAATATTCTAACAAAAGTAATAGTGCTTAACTGGCGGCGGGAACCTTAAAAACATATTCATCCACAAAACAAAAATCATTTCATTAAAATCTTAAAAAGTAATTAAAATGACCATAATTAAATATGTCAAATACCTTTTTTCACTCGTGATACATGAAATGATTGAAGCATGTGAGTTATATATAAGTTGATAACAGCTTTCTGTACGTACACATCATTTCCCTTTCTAATTTGTAGAAAATTTTGCCTCATCATTTTTTATTGGCTTAAGTTTCCGAGAGAAATTGTGATTTAATATATGGTATCGGATCGATAGAGATATTCAATTTGAACATTGTTTAAGTTTTTAGAATAAGTAATGATTTAATAAAGTATTAACAAGTAATCATGCAATCAAGAGTCGCAAATCGACGTGTTTCTTCATATATCGAAACATGGAATATCAATGTAGAGAATTACCGGTGTGTAGGAGAGACTCGAAGGCCTAGTATGCAACCCATCTTGACATGTGATTCCCCAAAATTACCAGTTTGAACGCCCTTAATGCATCCTCGAACCACTCCGACAAGCTTCCCATTTTCAAGCAGCTCAGCTACCTGTAAGGTCATTTTCAAGAACATTATTAGTGGTCTATATCGATAACTATAATGTCTTCGGAGGGACAAAGGGATTCCCCAGAGAAAAAGTAGTACCAAGAAAGGGAGACATATATGCATGCATCATCTAAAAAAAAGGAATGCAATTAATTAATGTATGCATGATATGTGTATGTGCATGGATGGATTTGGCAAGATATATATTTATATATACATATAAGGAAAAAGTAACTGTTACCCACCAGAATGACATGAAGGGGATAGAAGCGAATCCTACATAAAGGGTCACCAATCATGCTAGTGAAAATTGAGACCCCCATTTTAGACCCTATCTCACATTTCCTCTCAAGCTTCCCCACCACTTCAAAGTCTCTGTCTTCATTGAATTCCCTTACAAGAATTTTCTTCTCTATGTTGTCCACCATGTCTTTTTACTTACTATTGCTAAGCAATCGATCGAGTTGTGTTTTCCAGATCTCAGGTGGGAAAGAAAAATATACGGCTTGCCTGCTGCCACCATACATCCTATTTCATTCTTATATACTGGCTGGCAAAGGATGCTATTTATTTATTTTATTTTCCAGTTAATTTATAATTATGTAGGTACGAAAAAGCTGGGAATGATTTTGAGTATTTTCCAATAAATAGAGTAATGGAAGTAGTATACAAGGTGCACCACAAAAATGGAACAATAATCTTATGAAGTGATTCAGAGGATCTTTGTAATCATTTGTATGTTCTAGATTCCTTTCAATATCCAATCGTACGTAGTGCACCCCACACACACATATATATGTATATATATAATGACCATCTTCTTTTATGTTAATTACTTAAATCTTTCAGTCTCTTTGAAATGTTTCGTCTTTTCTGGTGCAAAATTAATCACCCTGGCCATGGCCAACACTTACTCCTCCTAGGTTTCATGTTGAGGTAATTACCTTTTCTTCTTATCAACTACAACGCATTGTCCAATTGTTTGATCCTATCAAATTACTATTTTATGCCCAAAACTCCTATTTCTGCCAGTCAAATGTATTAATTCAGACGGTCAACCTGTCACATGAGCCCCACATGCCATCTTGAAATGACAATGCGTTGTAATTGATTGAGGCAAAGTGACAATGCATTATATTTGATGAGGTCAATGTGACAATGCGTTATAGTTAATGGGAAAAAAAATAATTACCCCTTTCATGTTACTTTATTGTATGTGTACAACATGTAGAGTATCAAATATACAGAGCAAGACAACTCTCTCTATCTCTCTCCATTTCTGACTTAATAGGGATGAAAAACTTTTGTCGCTTGGGGGCCTCAATGGATTGGTCAGAGTAGCACCTTTAGCATCTCATGATTAAACCGGCTAGACGACCTTGGATATTTATCTAGGGTTTACTCATCATTAACTTTGTATTCAATGAGAGGTTAATTAAGCCTTTCAGGCTCCTCTTGCCCAAAACAAAGACATACTAGTCTTTTGGAATAGTAACACATTTTATCTGGAGTTGAAATTATAGAAATTGATCTATTCATTTAGGGTTTAGGGTTTAGGGATTAATCTTCCTATGATACTAATTATCAGGTTACGGAGTTGATATTCAGGATCATAACACACTATGGTTACGCAAAGAGATGTTGATGGTGGAAGCCTTAGATATCTAAAATGGCACAATTTTTTTGTCTTGATCCATGGTTATTACGCCCAAACTGAAACCACGTCGAAAAATTAGGGACATAAATCTTTTCTTGATTAATTGGTGTCATTTATAAAACGTAGTAAAAATTCTTGGTTCTGTCCTAGCTACCTATATAATTGGGCATGATTGAAGTGTGCTTTTGCCAAACGTCTTATATACATTTATATTCTTTGGACAACCATTTATATATATATTGTGATTAATTACTTCATGAAGCTTCAATATTGGAAGATGTGGACGAAGTTTGATACCACTGTGCTACTGATTGATGAGTCATATATTCTATTGTTTGTATTCATGTAGTTGCTTCTGAAGCTAAATAATATTATCTGATACGCATGTGAAAAGGGTGCATGGTCTGAAAAAAGGAGTGATTCTGGTATAGTACTTTGTACCGATTAGCTCGAATAGTCAAATCAGATCATAGCTGTTGTGTTGGAAAGTAGTCTTTGAATTTATAATTGTTTCTTGTCCTTCAACAACCATAGCAACAATATGTGGTTGATGATGGAACATGGGGCACAAGAATGTGATCATTTCGAGTTTTATGTTTTTGGAATCGTTATCCGACAGAGTTTGAATGCCATTTGGAAAGTGCGAGTTGCTTTTTGAAATTCATGGTTATCCGACAGAGAGTACTATGAAGAAATTATATATATTGTTTGAGAGAGTTTCACCACCTCAGGTGCCCGTACAAGATATGTGCAGAAACTTCTGTAAATTTTTTTAACTGTTTTACGATTTGAGAAACTGGAGCTGCAGGAATTATTTCATCAACTTTCAACGTGGTAATGAATTGGCCGGGGGTCATCCCAGTCATGTCAACATTATAATCTGCGGTGGGAATCGCCCTTATCCAAGTACTACACCTGCACATGACTCGCACTATCTCGAATCAAATAGAGCGTTTGTAATTGTATTAGGAAATAGAGCTTTTAAAATCGAATAGAGCGTTTTTCGTCGCTAAAATTGGGGGTATTTTTGGTAGAATAAACGGCTCATCGACAAGTGCATGGTGATTAGCATGTGTAGTCTTTTCCATCAAAAATAGTGATCAAATTTGTGGGAGGATCAATTATCTCAAAACATTTTGGTAGTTTATGTAAAAGAAAAAGGGGAAATACACAAAAAAAAAAAAAAAAAAACGAAATTCCTCTTAAGGTGGGCTACAACGTCATTTTCCTTAAGAAATTATTTGCCCCCATCAGATATGGTATGCAAAAGGGTAACAACAAATATTTCTCCAGGATACAATGGAGGCGAGAAAACTTTTGTATTTAATTCCGTTCTGCACAAAACGAAATTAAACCCAAAAATACCCTCAGATTTACCTATTCTATCAAGACACAAAGACTCTGATAATATATTAAAAAATACAGAGAAGAGTTTTAAAGAAATTGAATAAACAAAGATAATTATCTACTCAACTACCTCGATAATTTCGAATTTCGAAATTAAACTGCTAAACTATTATTAAACTGCTTATCCAACAGACACTTAATTATGACCGTTAGATTAAATAATTATCTCATAATAACCATTAGATTTTATTTATTTAATCTTAATCATTAGATCAAAGTTAATTTGATTTTACAATTAACTTTAATTATAGTCCAATAAATCCAACCACTCGATTTACCTAAGAAGCATCCTACAGTTTAGGTCAAACCACTAGATTGAATGATCTTGACTGTCCAAAAATGAATGGTCATGATCAGATTGCTTTGAGCTCCGATGCTAAGTGCCAAGTGCGCCATCAAGGCGCCACTAGCACCCACACCACGTGCGCTTGCGCGTTTGCGTCTGTTGCTTCGTGCCGTACTAGAGTTTACACTAGTGTGTATACACCTAAGTTTTTTTTTAATAGCTTAAAGTTTGTTGAGCCTTACAAATGCCAACTTCACTTTCTCTCTTCCAATGTAGGAGCCTTATAAATGATCCTCATTCAATGCTCTTTAAAACCTTCCATTTTAAAAGATTCGCAAAACACAAAATAATATTTAATAACTATTAATTTTGAAAATATTTCTACAATTCCCCACCATTTTCAAAATCAAAAAATAACTTGATTAGAATAGAAAAACTTATGCATAAATGAAGGTGTCTTGAGGACTTGAACCTTCACTTAGTGATAGTATGTCAAAGCTAATCAGAATAACATGGTAGATAAACTTGAACCAACTATCCTATTTAAATAACCAGACATACCTCACACATGCTTTTTCTTCTCTTTGGGTATTTCTTTTTATGCCGACACGTGGATTGGCCTTGTGTCTATATCCCGGTTTCATAAGCGTTCTAGAAACAAAATCTCTATCCCATAGAAGGCGGCACCACCTCCGAAACTCATATAGGTAGGCTCATTGGAAATGCCCTGTTACAAATACACTTCAACAAAAACATGTTATATGCCTACTAAGCGCATAACGCACAACCTCTACTATAACATTACAGGTTCCAAGCACTCTTACATTGGGATGTTTTATTAGTTTAAAACCTAATACAATACGTGGTGCTTGTGTACTTTAGCTCATTGAACTCAAGATCTTGAAATTTCAAGTGTTGAGTTGAGTTTCCACTATTGGTGATCTAATGGCTTTAATCTCATCCCCTATGATGTTTTCCACACCAAATCCATTGCAAATGCTACAGTCCATGGATCTGCCAAGTTTTGAACAGATCTCACAAAATCAATGGTAATTACTCCATCAGTGAGTAACTGTCTTACATAACTATGCCTTAAACCAATATGCCTTGATTTGAGATTATAGATATGACTAAAAGCTCGTGATAGAGTAGCTTGACTATCACAATGTAAAGACACCGGAAACATAGGTTTAGGCCATATAGGAATTTCCATTAATAAATTCCTCAACCATTTAGCTTCTTTGCTACAAGAAGCCAATGACACAAACTATGCCGCCATGGTAGAGTATGTAATAAGGGTCTGTTTCTTAGAACCCTAGGAGATAGCTCATCCACCAAGGGTGAAAATGCACCCACTAGTTGATTTGTAATCATCATCATTCGTGATCCAACTAATATATGTATATCCTTCCAACACTATAGGTTATCTGATGTACAAAATACCATAATCCATGGTCATTTTTAAATATTTAAGAATCCTGTGTACTGCAATCCAATGAATATGACTAGGGTTACTACTATATCTACTCAGTTTACCCACTGCATATGCAATGTTAGGTCTAGTGCATGTCATTGTATACATCAAACAACCAATAACTCTATCGTATTCTAATTGATCTACAGCTCTACCAGTATTAGGATACAATTTCATGTTAGCATCAAAAGGTGTAGTCACAGGTTTGCAATCAAATTGATTAAACCTTTTAAGAACCTTTCAACATAATGAGACTTGATTAAGAACTAATTCATTCTCATTTCTAACAATTCTAATACCAAGAATTACATTGGCAATACCTAAGTCTTTCATGTCATAGCTAGAAGACAAGAATTTCTTAGTATTTCAATGCGTTCATAACCAGTCCCAAAAATCAGCATGTCATCAACATATAAACATATAATGACTCCTAGATTTTTATGAAACTTGTTATATACGTACTTATCATAATTATGGATTTTAAATCCATTTGCAATCACAGCTTTATCAAACTTTTCATGCCACTGTTTGGGAGCTTGTTTAAGACCATAAAGGGATTTAACCAATTTACACACTTTTCATTCATGATTAGGCAAAACAAATCCCTCAAGTTGATGCATATAAATCTCTTCTTCAAGCTCACCATTTAAAAACGCAGTTTTAACATCCATTTGATGAATTTCAAATTATAAATGGATGCTAATGCAATCAATCTTCTAATGGTAGCAATCCTAGCAACAGAAGCATAAGTGTCAAAATAATCCAAACCTTTAGCTACCAACATTGCTTTGAATTTTTCTATGGTTCCATCTACCTTCAATTTCCTTGTAAAAATCCATTTACAACCAATTGGAATGGAAGTATGGGGTAGATCTACTAATATCCACATGTTATTTCCTATTATAGAATCCATCTCATCGTTTATTGCTTCATTCCAAAATGCAGCATCTTGAGACTTCATAGCCTCTTCATATGTCAAAGGATCTGAATCTATATTAGGTGAGATCATCTTTTGTTTACAAGATGAACCTCTAGATCCTTCAACCAAATATACAATGAAATCTGGTCCAAATATTTTTCTCTTCTTATTCATTTACTCCTCCTAATTTCAGAAGGTTCACTTGGCTCACCAGATTCATTGTTATTTCTAATAGGTTACACCATCTTATCATTGATCGATGGAATTGATGTGAACCTATTTTCACAAAATTCTGCATCTCTGGATTTTATAACAGTATTTACCTCAACAGAATTATTAGGTTCAACAACTAAGAACCTATAACCCTTATTGTGTTGAGCATAACCCGAGAAAATAAATTCTATGCTTTTTGTCCTAATTTCCTAATTTTTGGTTCAGGCAATCTGACAATAGCCCTGCACCCCCATACCTTAAAATAATTAAGATTGGGTTTTCTTTTCTTCCATAATTCATATGGGGCAATCTTGGATTTCTTTTGTGGTACTCTATTTAATATATTACATGCTATAAGTAACGTTGATAAGAGCCAAATGTTGCACATTCAAGCTCATTAACTCGCATATGTTAATTCCTTAGCATTTTTTTTTTGTTTGATTTTGTTTTGTTTTAGTGTTTTCAGGTTCTAAAGAAAAATGCAATTAATTCCATTAAATTTGGGGCTTAAGACCCTTCGAGGAGCATTGGCAGTAAATTTGAATCGAGCTCAACACTTCTAGATTTGAACGCACTTGAGCTTAAGCAATCATGTTCGAATGGAGCAAGTCCCCGTCCGAACGGTGAAAGTCCCTGTTCGAACGGTCGAAAGACACGTTTGGACGGACGTGCACTCGAGCGCACCATCTAGGGGGCTCGAGCGCACACAGGCTTCCAGAATGCGGAAGAAGCCCAATTCCACCTTGGACAAGGTTTTCGGTCTTCCACTTGGACTAGGAGATTGACCTACGAATTTTTTGGGATTCCTAGGGCTTGTTTGCTCCCTATAAATAGGCATCTAAGCCTTCAAGAGAATGATCCTTAGTTTTAGATAGAAAACATCTTCTTAGAGGCTTGGAGAGTTAGAAGAGGAACATGGCAGGAGGCCATCCCACCACCAGCATGAGCAACTAAATTCGTAATAGGGTGTTGATGTAGCCCTTTCTAAATAACAATGGTTTAATTATATTTTAATTTGGGTTTTTTCTATATGTATGATGGTTGTATAACTGTAAGAATTGATTTTAATGTATATATATTTAATCATTATGAATTTCTTCTCTTGTCTTATAAAGTCTTTTATATTGATTGAACTCAATCCTTCATATTTTTTGTGATTGTATGAATGATTGTTATACAATAGTTTTAACTGACACATGATAAATAGGATTTGATAGGCCATGCCTAGGGAAGACGGATTGTACTACACCCTACTTTAGTATAATTTAGGTAGACAGTTCGTGTCAACCAAAGATGAGTTATGCTTATTCATTGATTGTGTGTAGCCTATTAAGGAATTAGATAATCCATACCTAGGGAATATGGATCGTACCGCATCTTAGTGGTTAGGTGGACGGTCTGTGCCAACCGAAGATGGATTATACTTATTTCTTAATGATGGTAATTTCTTGACTACTCGAGTGATACGAGCCCTATATCATGCATAATATGAATTTCCTGTATTAATTTATGATTGACCATTGTTATGCGGTTAGTGGTGAAATCAACCCCGTATTCTATCTCTCATACTATTTATTTTTACTTTTACTTTTATGCATTTAGTTTCAAAACAAAACAAAGCAATCATCTTTTAAATTGAATTATATTTAATCTTGAAAAGCTTGATAACAACTCCCACGCAGTCCTTGAGGTTTGACACCCTCAATATAGCCCTATCCTACCAGGATTCGTTCTATTGCGAGTGATATTTTTATTATTGATATTTTTGCACACAAAAAGACCACATCAAACGCTTCACCCCAAAAACTTTTACTAAGCCCAGAATTACAAATCAAAGCGTTTACCATTTCAACTGAAGTTCTGTTTTTCCTTTCAGCAACTCCATTTTGTTGTGGAGTATAAGCAATGGATGTTTCATGAATAATGCCAACAGATTCACAATAAGAAGGAAAATGAAATTCTCCTCCTCTATCGGATTTAAGGCAATTAATTTTGACATCACATTAATTTTCCACTTCTGGTTTGTTAACTTTAAAATTTTCCAGAACTTCATCTTTTAAAAACATAAGATAAACATAGCAGAATTTCGAAAAATCATCAATGATGGTTACACAATATTTTTTACCTCCTCTTGTAGGATTGCTATATATGTCACAAACATCGCTATGCACTAGTTGAAATAATGTAGAAGATCTATCAATTTTTGGAAAAGATTTTCTGGTAATCTTTGTTTGCAAACATATTCTACATTTATCGACCATGTCATTAACATAATTATGAATCAAATTTAGAACAGACATATCATGTAATCTTCTAGTATTAAACATGTATTAATCTCTTATGGCACAGAGAAATTGAGTCAATTATATAAGCAGAAACATCAACTTTATTAAGCAAATATAGTTTGAATATACCCTAAAACAGATAACCCTTCCCAACAAAAGCACCCCCTTTGGTCAGCACAAATTGATCTGACTCAAAGACACATTTAAATCTGAATTTATTAAGAAGCCCCCTAGACACGAGGTTTTTCCTAATTTCTTATACATAATATTCATCAATTAGAGTAAGAACTTTCCAAGAAGTGAATTCCAAATTCACTATTCATTTTCCTTGAACAACAGTGGTGGAGTAATTTTCCATGTAGAGAATACAACCATCCTCCATTGCTTCAAAGGTCTTGATTAGACTCCTCTCCTTGCAGACATGCTTTGAAGCACATGATTCAATCCACCAAGAACCATCTTCTTTGAGCATGTAGATCTCGGATATCATAGCCACAAACTCTTTCGAGTCAAAAGCTTCCTGTTTCTTCTTCAGAAAACGGCAATCATTCTTGAAGTGACATGGCTTACCGCAATGATAGCAAGCAAACTTTGCTTTCCTCTCAAATGTTCTGGTTCAGTTTCTAGTTTTGAAAGTTCGTCCTCTTCTTTTGAAAGGACTTTTGTTCTGAAAAGGCATCTTAGAAGAAGAACCTTCCTCCACCATATGCACTTTTGAAAACAGAAATCCTTATTCTTCATTATCTTTTATCTTCAATTCTTCCTCAATCTAAAAGTCTTGGCCTAACTGATCAATAGTTATCTCCTCATTTCTGTGTTTTAGAATTTTCTTTTGTTCTTTCGTGATGTAGACCGGAAAGCTAAGGACTCCATAAAGAAGAGCAATGATGTAGGGGAAAACTCGCACCTGATAAGTTCTACTACAAATGCCATATATAGAGTTTCAGACCTTGGATTGGAGCAAGCTTGGTGGCGTTGAAAAGCTAATTCAAATATCTACAAGTCATGTTTCACGAGGTTCAGCTAATTCCAATGTTTACTAGGTCAAAACAGGCTCACTGATAATAGCTTAAATGTCCATATTTTCTCTATTAAAAGAAGAAAAAAAAAAGAAAAAAAAAAAGCAAGTCTTCGTGGATGTGTGTAGGTGGAAGGAATTAAGAAAGAGAGAATTGAAGAAAGAACGACTTGTGAACACTTGAAGGTTGAAGCACAAAAAGCCAAAATTTTGTCTTTTAAATGAGCCAAGCCATGCGTAGGTGAGACTAGCAAAACAAATGAGAAAAGCAAAAGTAGGGCCCTCATGTAGAATTGTCAACAAACGAAGAAAAGTGTTTAATTTCAACCAATGAAAAAGAGAATGCCGCACTGCACTTAAGGGCAGCCACAGTGCTGCAGGAAAAACAATAAAGAAAGAAGGAAAAAAAGAAAAGAAAAGACCTTTCCTTTGCCTTAAGAAACCTGATGCCAGTGCAATTCTATTCCCTTATATAAAGGCATCACACGGACAGACTAGAAGAGAGAAAAAGAAGAAGGAGCGGCAGAGGAGAAGAGAGGGAGAACAGTAGGCTTCATGCAGTGGATTTATTCTAATTATTCAAGTTCTCTTTTGCATGTCTTTTTATTTATACATTGTAATTTACTTTAATATTATGAGTGGCTAAGTTTTTAGCTAAGGCTAGGTGTGAAGCCTAGTATTTTTATGATGTGTTTTTGAGACTATTGTTATTCTTCATAGATTAATGACTGAATTTTGGGAATACTTTTTAATTTGAGAACAATTTCATGTGACAAGTTTATTTTGACTCATTATGATTTTTGCTTATATCAAATGCTTACTTTGTTTGATTTGTTATGATTCGAAAATATATTGAGTGCTTAATTTTTTGTCACATTGTTATTAAAATCAAATTCTCAACAAATCCATGTTCAGTCTATTTTATATTTGATTGGTGCTTAATTGTTTTATCATCCGATTAGGAGAATTGATTTTCTACCTAGTTGAGTTAAAATATGTCTCAAGGATACATAATAGAATGCTAGGTGGATCCCCAAAGCCTTAGTGTTTTTCCCATTAATTTTATGAAATCTCACTCTTATTAATTTAGTTTAGTAATTTAATTTTTAGTTTGCTTTGTTTATTTTTATCTTAATAGTTTACTGCTTTGTTTATTCTGCTTAGTTTAACTCCATTGTTTAATTTTATCTTTATTTCTCAACCACCATTTTTATTGAATTAGATTAGGATTTATTTAGTTTAGATTTAGTTAGTTTTCCTACAATTATACAAGTCTCTGTGGGTTTGATCTCGCACTTGTAAACCTATATTTCAAAAAGATTCGTGCACTTCCGAGTACATTTAAAATTTTCAACAACACTTGTCCGCAACCCCTTTCGGACGAGATTGTAGACAAGGGATCAGTGGGAGTCATAGAGAGGCTCGTCCGCAACCTCGTTCGGATGAGTTTGTAGATGCGCCACACAATTTTGCTGAAACTGAGTCTATTTCGTATTATTATTAGGTTTAGGGTTTGGAGGCCTATAAATACATGTTTTATAGACCCTAGAATGTAGCTTTTGATTATTATTTAGTTTTCTTCAATAAGAATACTCAGAGTTGAGTTTCTTCATTATTTTCCTTCAAACCCTAGAGAGCATCTAGTGTTTAGAGAAGATTTCTTCGATTCTTTGATAGTATGAAGATCTAGAAATAGATATCTATTCTTTATTGTTGTTCTTCTTTGCAGCCTCACGAAGTCATGCAACATCAGTTGGTATCAGAGCCCAAGTTACTTTCCATGAATGGGGAGAGGCAACCGTTGTGCAGACATGAACACAGTGTACGTGCGCACGGAGGCAGCATGTAAGGAGCAATCGGTGATTTGTTTGCGGCACATGGAGGAAATGTTTGGTGGTATAGCCGTGCAGAAGAGGGAGCGGAAGCGCGCCCAACACGGAGTCCCTACTGATCACTTTTCCGACATGGGTGGTCTGAACGGTCATCATTGTCAACCAAGACCGCGGTGCATGGAGGTAGAAAGAAAATTTATCATTGAGAATGAACCTGTCAATCATTTTGCAGGGCGCAGAGTGTGGAGGAAATTTCCTAAGACACAAGCTCATGCTATTCCATGGGAAGCAGGTGTCAAGCTCTACATCTGAGAATTCCAAGGTTGCTTGCAACCCGAAGAGTTCCTTGATTGGGTGGTTACTGTTGAAGAGGTTCTTGACTTCAAAGGGATGCTTGGAGAACAACAAGTCTCTTTGGTGGTAAACACATTCCGGGAAAGAGTTGTTGAATGGTGGCAACAACTGAAGCAAACTAGGGTGCGACAAGGCAAATTGAAGATCAATAGTTGGGAGAAACTATTGAAATACATGCGAGTCGCTTTCTTGCCCTATAGCTATACCATGTGCCAAAAGTCACATAATTGGAGACAAGGGTCTATATCTGTAAAAGAAAAGATAGAAAAATCCTACAAAAAGAAAGTGCATATGGGGGCGGCGGAGATCAAGGATCAATCGGTGTCCCGATACATTAAAAGTATGTGCCAAGAATTTCAAACTACATGCACCATGGGAGGCAAGGTGGCCAAGCTTGTGTAACACCCCCAAAATTAGCCTTGGCTAACTTAGCAAGGTTATTGGCAATTACCCCAGTTTAACCAACTTGTGGCTAAATGAGGAATCGCCTCTCTAAGCATTATCAGAGTTAATGCATAGGAAGGTGAAATAAATCTGATAAACAATTAAATCATCAAATGGACAAGTATATTCTCGAAATTAAAGACATGGAGCAACTAATAATAATGTAAAAAAAGCCTAATAGCAACATG
Source organism: Corylus avellana (assembly GCF_965113065.1). Taxonomy (NCBI): domain Eukaryota; kingdom Viridiplantae; phylum Streptophyta; class Magnoliopsida; order Fagales; family Betulaceae; genus Corylus; species Corylus avellana. The sequence goes on from NC_142491.1 coordinate 34,599,326, forward strand.
AAGATTCTAAAGCAAGGTCCGTAGTGGTAACCGTACCACACATGGGTTCTAGTGACAAGCTTCCTAAAAGGGTAATAACAGCGTAAGTCTAAGGACTTAGTAAGTAAACCTCACAATTAGGTATGATTGAGCCCATTTAAGTATAAATAAAAGTACAGTTTTAATAAACATTTAAAAGAGGTGTTGTCTCCATTAATACACTATAAAAGTATTGTTTGGTTAATAAAAGAGTGGTGTACTCTCGGTGGCAATCACCTAAGTATTTTAATGCAGGAAAAAAACTAATGCTTTATAGGTCATAACTCTCATTTATGGCCTACCTGAGATATTACTCCTTCTCAGCAGCGTTGGCGCTGTCCCGATGGGACATGTAATACAATGCCGATGTCCCGACCATTGTACGCTACCTTCCATCCTATTAGCGGCACGATCGAGTCCGACTTCGGGTGGCCCACATCACTAATGATGTCCGTCCTATAGTGACCATCCATTAGGGAATGGCTACGCCTGGTCACGAAACCATTGGATCCAAAACCCATATAACAACACACACATTTGACCATAGAATAAAGTCTATATAGTAAGCCCATGGCAATTATTAAGCACATACCTGTGCCCATGTCATATGATAGATCTTATCAACTAGTTATTAAAGCAGTTACCAAGTTATTACGAAAAGTAGACATGCTCATATCATATGCGTGGTCAGTCAACTGACATATCCCACTTTTTTAAGAAAGTGTTTGTAAGTGTTTACTTACCTTGTACGCTTGCTTAAATCTTCCAACATTGCTAAATCCTGCTATAACGAAATATGACACATCATTATGCGCATCCTTACAAGTAAGATACTAAGCCTTATCTAACAAAAGGATTGCTAGACTCTAAAATACACAAGAGTGAAGCTTAAGGGCAGATGCTTGGCTTCCTGACCGTATGTCCGAGCTTGAAAGGGTACGTCCTGTCAGTGAGTAGGCAATCCAGCAAAAAGCTCCAAACTGTGTTTTATGGTTTCTATAAAACCTATAGGCTATCATATCTCCTCCTAGGCTATTAAATAAACACATGAAACGTAGGAAAACTCAACATCATGCAATACAAGGGATCAAAGAAACTTTTAAAACTCTTTTGGAAACATTTCTTGATTTTGTAAGAAAGGATACAAGAACTTTAACATGATGCCTTTAAAGCTTATAACAGTAGAGAAGCAACAAGAACAACATCAAGTGTATAAAAAGGGGCAAGAGGTTACCTTAGGAAATGGCAAGAACACAAGCTTCCTTCCTCCTCTCTCTTAAATCACAAAACTTTCAAAGAGCACTCACTTTGTTGGTTACAGAGGGCTTGGGGACAAAGAAATAGGTTCAAGGGATGGTGGGGGGTTGGTATTTATAGGCCAGAAAAGCTGAGGGTGCTACAAACTACTCTGAAAAAGTAGCGTATGTCCGGTACTATTTGGGCGTACGTCGAGTACTATTTACTCAACTGTCCAAAGGGTGCATCGTACGTACAGTCATTAACCAGCGGTCAACCCAAAAGTAGTGTACATTCAATGGTCCCCTCGCGTACGTCAGGTACTAGTGACAAGAGTGTATGTCTGGTGGTCCCGTGGCGTACGTCCGATACTAGAGACAAGAGCATACGTACTATACTACTGGCATACATCAGTAAGGGTGGGGTTTGGTTTTGCTTCAAGGCTTTATGGTTAAGTGTGAAGGCTTTGGGTTATGCTGAGATAGCTTAGGGTTTTCTGTTTATGGCTAATTTAGAAGGCTATTAACTTGTTGAGTAATGGTTTAAAACTCTTTTTAAAACGATTTAAAAAGTCGGTGTATTACAGCTTGTCATTGATCAAAGGAGTCGTGCGAATGTAGTTTCAGAAGAGGCGGTTCGAAAGTTGGGGCTCGAAACCAAGAGGCATCCTACTCCATATCGGGTGGAATGCCTCACAAGAGGAAACGAGGCAAGGGTTTCTAAATGTTGTCTCGTGTCCTTTTCCATTGGGGCTAAATACGTGGATCATGTGTGTTGTGACATGGTCGACATGGACACGTGTCACATACTTTTGGGAAAGTCGTGGCAATGTGAGAAGGCTGCTATCTAGGATGAGACAAAGAACATATATAGCTTCATGGCTGACAAAGTAATGTTGACATTGCTACCTAACCAAGTTCTGGGCCACACAACCTTCACAAGGGAATGGCCAACAACTAGTAGCAAAGCCAAGGCTGACTAACACGGAAATGGCCATAAGGAGAGTAGTACTGAAAGCAGGTGAAGACGACATGGTTTCTTATGATGAGGTGATGTCTCAACCAGAGGAGGTACGACTAGACATATGGGGTCCAAGGCGCGACACCTTAGCCGTTATTCACAATCCTCAATCCCACCTACCAAATCCGTATTATGTTGAGGAGGAAGATGAATGGGTTGACGAGGAATTCCAAGAAGATGGATTCATTGATGAAGAGTTTGAGCAACAAGAAGATGTTGAAGTGCCTTCACAGGGGTTCGTGGATTGGGATCCCCCACCAACATGTGATCCTGACGAGGAGGATGAAGATCATAAGGAAAGACCCTTGCCAGCCGACGAAGAGAGAGAGTACGTAGCAAATTGGTTTACTACCATGTTTAGCATCCTCTACCCCGAAGAAGAAGACCCATTGGAAGAGGAAGGACCCGCAGATGGTATTGTTGATTCTGAAGCGGCTTCCGAACCTCATGAGGTTGATGAAGACCTTCCAGGTGGAGTGCTTAATTTTAATGATGAAGAAGTTGGTTATGTTGATTTCCTTGGTGTAGACGATATTTGGTTAAATTCTCATAACAATGATTGTGATGAGTTTTATGCGGTTGAAGAGAATTACATGTTCACAAAGGAGACAACGTATGACCCATTCTCGAGTATTTTCATGGCATGTGGAAGGAAAAAAGTACAAGGGAGGCACGGCAAGCCTAATGTATTGCAAGGTGGTGTGAGGAGCCTTCAAAACAATCATCAAGATCTTTTGATGATTAGAGGCATCATGTTTATAACAAGGTGTTCCCATGTTTTAAGTTTGAGAAAAAGGGAATGGAGTGAATTGACAGGACACCCGAAGGATCGTGGAAAGAAGCATCTGAATTCGATGACGAATTCTCTCCAACAGGGGAGAATGATGTAGGGGGGATGGGTGAAACTTACCCCCTACGGACTTCAATAACGAGGGTGTGAATTTGAGGACGAATTCTCTCCAATCTGGGGAGGATGATATAGACCGGAAAGCTAAGGATTCCATAGAGAAGAAGGATGATGTAAGGGGAAACTCGAACCTGACGAATTCTACTAAAAATGCCATATATATAGTTTCAAACCTCGGATTAAAGATAATTCAGATATCTACAAAGTCATGTTTCATGAGGTTCAATTAATTCCAATGTTTACCAGGTCAAAATGGGCCATAAAGAGAAGACTAGAAAGCTGAGCAGAATTGTTCGTGTGAAATCTTGTTCAGACGAGATTGCAGATGAGGGATCAGTGGGAGTCACAAAGAGGGTCGTCTACAACCTCCTCCAGACGAGTTTGCAGACGCTCCGTATAGTTTTGCTGAAACTAACTCTATTTTATATTATAATTAGGTTTAGGGTTTGGGGGCCTATAAATACATGTTTTATAGACCCTAGAATGTAGCTGTTGATTATTATTCAATTTTTTCAATAAGAATACTCAGAGTTGAGTTTCTTCATTATTTTCCTTCAAACCCTAGAAAGCATCTAGTGTTTAGAAAAGATTTCTTGGATTGTTTGATAGTATCAGGATCTAGAAATACATATCTGTTCTTTATTACTGTTCTGCTTTCCAGCCTCATGAAGTCCCGTTGCATCATTTCCAGGAAGGAGAAGTTTGTCAATGATGGATGAGACAGCAATTTTCTCATCCATCTTCATGTTATGCTGACTAAATTGACTCAAATATGCAATATTTCGTTAAACTGTTCAACAATAGGCCTAGCATCAATCATTTTATAATTCATAAATTTAGAGGCCAAGAACTTCTTACTTGTAACGTGTTCAAAAAGATACTTAGCCTTAAGTATATCCCAAACATCTTTGGCCGTCGTTTTGCTTTGGAAGATGTCGAACAGAGAATCCACCATAGCATTGCAGATGTTACCCTTGCAGATGCAGTCATCCTGCTGCAACTTCATCCTTGCCCAAGTCTCAGCAATCATCTCGTTGTCATGTGCTACAGGCTTTGGAGTTGTTAGCATGTGAGCCACCCTTAAACCCGCAAGGAGGAAATACATCTTCTTCTGCCACCTCTTGAAGGAAATTCCATCAAATTGATCGAGTTTGGTGAAATCATGATGCAGTGCGACATCGGGGGAGGCACTGATGTGAAGTAAGAAAGAACGGATAAATATTCCTAGATCTTGAGTCTATCAAAAATCTAAGAAATCTTCTTAAAATGCTAAGCCTATATAGAATTTGAGGCACAACATTGAAGAAACTCAACTCTGAGAATTCTTATTGATAAAAACTCAAATATAATCAAAAGCTACATTCTAGAGACTACAAGGATGTATGGGGAAAATACACTTTACCCCCTGAGCTATCCACCCATTTGCACTTTTAACCCCTATGTTTAAAATGTGACACTTTACCCTTCCAAAGTATTTGACATTGACACTTTTAACTGGGGGGGGGGGGGGGGTAAAGTATCACTTTTTAAACATTGGGGTTAAAAGTGAAAATGGATGGATTGTTTAGTGGGGTAAAGCGAATTTTTCCCAGGATGTATTTATAGCCCTAAAGTCCTAACCCTAGTTGTAAAAGGAATCTAAGTCGGTTTAGACTTCTACGCTAGTCATTCAGATAGGAAATTCCCCCGTTCGAACGGTCCCCAAATAAACTGGAAATGCAATATGTAAAACAGCTAGCCGTTTGGACAAAACATGCCTCCATTCGAACGGTCAAAACATAAAACTAAAACTAAGTACGAAAACTAAAAACTAAAAACATAACATAACATGGGGGCATTTGAACGGCCTTCGAACTGGCTGGGAACGAACACCTCAGGTTTTGCTATGGGACCTCTTGGTAGTAGCACGTTCGCTAGACTGTTTGGTCAGTTAGCGAACGGCGGCTTCTTGACAGCTTTACTCGTGAATACTTGTAACCTTGTCGTGTTGCCCCGGCTAGCACGGTTCCATGAGGCCCTGTTTACACTCGCATCTGCCCTGATCTTCTACTTGAACTTCCTGGCGTTCTGGCAAATCAATAGCAAGTTCTTTTAGAGATTTTGGTGCCATTGAAGCAAGAAATATTTCTTAATATTGTAAAATAAAATGGGGAAATACAAAACAAAAAAACAAAAAACAAAAAACAAAAACAAAACAAAACAATACAAAACAAAACAAAAAAAATTGCTCATAAGGTGTGTTACAACGTCACTTTCCTTAAGCAATTATTTGCCCCCACCAGATATGGTATGCAAGAGAGTAACATCAAATATTTCTCCAAGATATAGTGGAGCCCAGAAAACTTTTGTATTTAATTGAGTTCTGGACAAAACGAAATTGAACCCAAAAATACCTTCAGATTTAAATATTCTATCAAGAGACAAAGACTCTGATAATATATTAAAAAATACAGAGAAGAGTTTTAAAGAAATTGAATAATCAGAAATAATTATTCACTCAAATGCTCCGATAATTCCGAATTTTGAAATTAAAGTGCTTATCCAACAGACACTTAATTCTGACCGTTAGATATCAAGGCACCATTATAACATCCTACAGCCCACGCCATGCTACGCGCGTGCGCGTGCACATTTGCGTTTGGTACTTCTCACCGTACTAAAGTATACACTAGTGTGTATACACCCAAGGTTTTTTTTTTTTTTTTTTTAATAGCTTAAAGTTTGTTGAGCCTATATAAATGCCAACTTCACTTTCTCTCTTTCTAATGTGGGACTCTCTTCATTCAATGCTCCTTAAAACCTTCTATTTTAAAAGATTTCCCAGACACAAATTTAATAACTATTAATTTTGAAAATATTTCTACAGTTTATAGGTTTCAGTTGTTATAAGTTATAGTTTGGAGGTGTAAGTGAAATTGGTTTGGTAGTTTGGGGGATGAAATTAAATTTATATATAGAAAAAGAATCTAGTTATAGAATAAATGTAAAAGTAGAAAAATAAAGTCACAGATCTATAGATCATCCTTTAATTACTTGATTAGAATGCAATTGAAAGTGGTGTTGGGATTTCGACAATTGTGGTAGGTTTGGGAATAAGATTATAAATTGATGGTGCTAAAATTTGCACGACCAACTCCACGCCAAGGGAAACCTGAAATCATTGAGAAGAATGACCTAGAAACTATTGGGATTATGCCCATAATCCTAGTGAATTTTTAATCCATGAAGACATTTCATGTTTATAAATGAATACATTGTTTGTTCATTCTATCATCGTTGAGCTATGACATGTACTATCTTTTACATGCCTATTACCTAATTGTTCATTGTGCATGTGAAAAAGTCCTTAAATGACAATGAATATGGATAAGGATATGAGTAACATTGTTAGCACACAAGGTCTTAGTCCATAAATCCGTGTATCCTTAAAGGTTTGAAGTTCGCAATCAGTAAATGGAAATTAACATTCCATTTTGATAAGACTGTAACACATCGAATCCTTGTGATCTACCTTGATTCATAGAAGCGCGTCTTCAGGATTGATGTGTAGTGTGCTAAGTTCCTAAAGCACTAAACGAACCAAGGAGTTGTCTTTTCAAAAAAAAAATATTGTATATTGAGAAAAGACAATAAACTCCTTAAAAGGCTTATTTGGACTTTGGTTCTAAATTCTGAGAAGTTCGTGGATTCAGATATAAAGATGTTGATTACTTTGATGTATCAAAGGGAAAGACCTATTCTCGGTCAATAGAAGCTCAATACGTTGGGTAATCACATTTGAACATTGTGGGAACACAAAATTGAAAAAGAAATCCAAATCTTTTGTCAGGTAGACAAAGAGATAAGAAATTTTTCCTTAAGATAGATTTTATGGATATTGTTCTCAAGTCTCTGGCCAGAGCATTTTGGTTGACATACCAAAATATATATGTGATTTATCACATTATGAGAATATCATAAAATCAGTGACTTAAGGAAAAGATGTAGAGAATTAAGTGGCAGTATCCTTGACCTTAATTCTGCTACGGAAGATTTAATAGAGGAATTACGAGTTATTGTTAAGTCAAAGGAATTAATTGTTTTGAGCAAAAATATTTATTGGAGTGCCGTCACAATTATTTAGTGAAATTAATTGTGATTAAAATATTATCGCGTAACGAATATCGGGAGACATGATTACAAAAATATTTAAGCCAATTATTATTGTTTCTTTTTGGTCGTCCCTCACCAAGTTGATATATATGTTAACCATATAATAGGCTCTCTTATTTATGTTTAGGCTGTATGTTTTACTTAATTAAAACATGAGAGAAATGATTTAAAGTTAGGCTTGGGATAAAACCCATGGACTTTAAATGAAGCATGAAACATAAGGCCAGAAATTTATTCCTTGGCCTGTGCAATGGGTACAATGAGAAAGGCCTGGGATTAAAATCTCAGTTGGATCCCAGGCCTAACTCCCAAGACAAGTGGCCACATGGCCCATGGAATTTTTTCCCTAGACCATGCGGCAAGCATGGAGAAGACAAGGGTTTAAACCGTAGCCGTCCATACTGTTCTAGTAAGACTAGAACTCTTGTTTTGAATCCTGTCCCACATTGCTTAGATCTGAAATTTCTCTCCCCAGTTGTGCCCATAAATAGAGAGGAGCCTAGGGCAATCAAAATATTCAATCAAGTGTTCTTGATCATAGTTTTCAGAAATTCTCTAAAAGCTATATTAGTTCTTTGTGTTAACTCACGAAGAACAAAAGTGTAAGTTTTAAGGAGCCAAGCAAGAGCCCATACAGTCTTGATTATAATAAGTCATTGGTGAGAAGATCTAGAGGCTACGATCTTCCGTGTTCTTGAAGAACAAAAGAAAAGTTCTTTTGTCAAAAGCTAGAGAATTGGCCGTTGATCTTCGATGTAAGCCATTCTTGTTTTTGCTATTGTTAAATAGCCATCCGTTCTTCTTATGTTCTGCATAAAGAATTCTTGGGCATGGGAATATGATTCATTTCCGCTATGCAAATACTCGATTTTCGTATGTGTTCCCAACAGAAACTTGTCGGAGTAAGCTGGAAGGTGATACCTCTGATATCTAAGTCAGTTGAGAACTTTAAGAAATCCTTCTTTGTTGAGAGGAAGAATTTTGGAATTAATTAATTAATTAATTTTTTTTTTTTTTTTTATGTTTTTGTTTCTAAATGGGCGAATGAAGTGCTGAGGTCCCCTTTTGAACCATGTTCCCTCTAGTTGAAAGTAATTCCTCTCTCAAAATACCTTGCCACATGTTGCCTTCCAAGTGGGTTGTGTGTGGTTCATCCTTGAATCAAGTTCACCAGCTTTGGCAAGGGGTGTCCCCGATGACAGCACTGTCATGGGTAGGGGTGAGCATTGGTGCTTTGGGCCGGGTATTGGGTATTTTGGTACTTGCCCCGTAGGTTGCGGGTATTAAAAATTAGACTCGTAACCTGGCTATAATGAACAATATCCGCCGGGTTTGCGGTTTTGCAGGGCAGGGTGGGTGATGCAGGTTTGGAACCCAGAGAGAGCTGCATACGAGACCGTTGGAAAGAGAAGGAGAGAGCCGCATGAGAGAGAGAGAGAGAGAGAGAGAGAAAGAGGAAAGAAGAAAGAAGAAGGAAATGAACAACAAGAAGAAGAAGATGACAACATGGAGTGAATAAGATGATAGACATGTTACTGTGGGTATTAGGTTTTTAGGATTAGGGATATATTGCGAGGCGGGCCGAGCTGGGCCGGGTACTCGAAAAAAATTCTACTCACAACCTCCCCCCCCCCCCCCCCCCCCGCGCGTCGATATCCTAATATTTAACCTGGATCCGCGTTTTTTGTGAGGAAAACCAGGCGGGGTGGGGCAGATCGGGACGGGTACCGCGGGTCTTGCCCACTCCTAGTCATGGGTCAGATGGCATTAAATCTCAACTGCCTTTGTGATGAAAGGAGAGTGGTGTTCCTATACCTTCTCCAACATGTGTTCTTTAGAAAAGTTGTTGACACATCGAGGATTGACATTATATGTAATGGGAGTGATTAGGTTTTTTTTCGCAGTTTGATGTGATTCTTCTATAACGCCTTCAAAATTAATTAACCAATAATTGGTGCACTTCTCTGAACCCATTTACTAAATAAATAGGCCCAAAGGGATGACTCAACCTCCAAACATAGGGTTAATTTGTGGAAGCAAACACTTTATAATATCACAAGGTAGCCATACTATGAGTCACAATGTAACAATTATCCAAAGTACATACTAAAGTTCAAACATAACTTAAATAAAAATAACTGAAGTATCTCAATCATATATCAAGATTTGGTGGCTCACAATAACAATAATTCAAGCTATATCTTTATATTAAGAAGAGAATTTCTCTTTACTTATGAATATGATGTTATAATAATGAAATTAATGGGAAAAATATAAAAATGCCCCTTAAACTAACAACTATTTGCGATAGAAGCCCATAATGTTTAAAATGTATTAAAGTAACTCATCAAACTATCAAAGTGTGTCTAAAATGCCACATCTTTTTTTATATTCCTATGATACCCCTATTCTTTTAAAAAACTAAATAAAAAATTAATAAAATAAAAAATAAACTAAACTATTTTTTAAACAAAAAAGAAAGAAAAAAAAAACAATACAAAATAATTTTTTTGGAATGAATAAAAAATTAGTCATTATAGTTGGCTTAAATTACAAATCACTCATGCGGTATAAAAAATATGAATAAATGCAAAATCAAGCCCTATGGTTGGCTCAACTGGTAGCCACCCCTTTCCTTCTTTTTTTTTTTTTTCTTTTATTTATTTATTTATTTATTTTGAAAAATTAATTTTTTAGTTTTTTTCTTTTATTTATTTTTTATTTTAGTTTTTAAAAAAATAAGGGTATTATAGGAATATAAAAAAAGATGTGGTATTTTTGACACACTTTGGTAGTTTGATGGGTGGCATTTTTAACACACATTGGTAGTTTGATGGGCTACTTTAACACTTTTTGAACATCGTGGGACTCATTAAAAATGGTTGTTAATTTGGGGTTTTTTTTAAAAAAAAAAATATATTTTTCCCTAGATATATTTTCGTAATCCAGTCCTAGTAGGAATATGTTGCCTGCTGAACAATCTAATTTAGTACCTCCCAAACTACTTAAGCCCAGTTTTATTATCTTAGTTGTTTTGGAGTAAAATAATATTTTGCATTGAAATCATATATTGAACAATATGAATACCTTTTTATGCTAATAAGAACCTGTTATACTAGATGTATTTTGTTGTGAATATGCTAGAGGAAAAACTTGAATGCCATTTTAAAGATTGACTTAAAATCAAAACACTTAAATTTTCTTGATCTTTGGTTAGGTGTATCTCTAGAGCATACACAAACCTCTAGGCTTGATTTGCAAACAACTATGACTATTAATCAAACACTTTTGAGAAACCCATACTTAAGATAGTTGTTTAGTAAATTCAAGTTACAGAAATTTCGAAAGGAAAAATGGGGTCACGTCGCACACATATGGCCATACTATTTTATACTTGTTGAGCTGTGTACTTCTACATCCACTTGTAAATTTGTGGTAATTTTACAGATATCGTAGAGGAGAGGGTAAATAAGAACCATTACGTATGTTTAAACTTTTGTTCATGAGGCTTGCAGAAGCCCTAGCCTTTTGGACAGATTGACTTCTTATAAGTTAGTTTTATCATTTTGGTATACCACACGTGGCAATTTTGTTGTACATAATGACAGTAGTTTTAATGTTGTAATAACAATTAATATATATATATATATATATATATATATATTGTAAAAACACAAGGATCGTGTTCTACCCCCAAATTAACATTCTAAGCAATATAAATCTCAAATTAAATATATTTAATTAGAGAATATAAGCAACAGACCCAAAATCAACAATAATATCAAGATGTGATTATTGAAATATAAAGCACATAAACATCATATATCACAAAATCAATTGCACATCCACAAACAAAGATTTGTTGACAAAGTGAAAAATCATTTGAACAAATCAAAGGCAAAAACCACTTCGAGGCAGCCAAACCCGAGAAATTATAAGTAAGAGGCCCAGAATATAGACACAAGGAAAACTTATGACCTGATGTACAACAAGAAGTTATCCACTTGCCTTCAAGCTCGATAATCTCTTCGTAGTGGCTTTCCTCAGCGACTCCGTCGATAAGCTCTTCAACGATACAAGAAGATGATTTCAAAATATGAAACCGAAAACCCAATGAAGCAAGATACAACGAATGAAGAAAACCTTTAGAATCCAATCTAGGCAAAGACCATGAAGCAAGAGTGAACGTTTTGATGAAGAGATGTTTGATCAACTTGATTAAACCGTATGTATTATATTAATATTATTGGAATATTTTATATTATATTGCCTTATATGTTCTAGGGTTCAGTTTAGGGTTCCTTGCCCACTACTTTTTTTTCTCTCTATAAATAGAGAGCTATGTAATTAATCATGCAATACATATAGAAGAGAATACAATGTAGTCCTTATATTCTTCCGCTCTCTCTCTTATCTCTCTCGTTCCTCCGCTCTCACTATATTCAACAATATATTTAACGTGGTATCAAAGCCACTTTCTTGTGGCCTCCAATAAAAGTCTTTGATGTTTCTTGGCGGTCCCTCCGGCGACCACTCTTTTCCGGTCGTCTGTGCCCTGCCAAGTGGTCTTCCGCTGAAAATCTCTTCCACACCTTCATTGCAGCCTTGTCTAGGAAATTTATTCCAATTCATGCCCGTGAGGCACAAATCTACAGATCCGTGCAAGATCCTATACCATCCGCCCTTCCATGCGCCGCCACATCAGGTGGATCAACATGGTTTTCGCTCCATATGGTAGATCTGTTGCTAGCCGTCCAGGATCCGTCCAAAAATCGTCAAACGGACGCTACACGCACCGCCACGCACCGGTGAAACTTTCTGCGCATGGTCTTCACGGGCCAAGGAGTGGCCGCCGGTGAGGCGCGTGCTTCACACGCGCGAGGCTCTTCCACTCTAGTTGCTGCCACATGTCAGCCTCTCATAGTGCCACGTCAGCCCTAGCCTCCAACTTGGTCCAAAACTGGTTTCTAACTGGGTCATCAAGTTTAAAACGGGTCCAAGACCGATTTCTAACCGGCCCAATCACTTTTGGCCAAACTGCCCAAGCCGGCCCCATTCTCAAACCGGTCCTAACAGTCAACCCAGTTCAATGGGTTAGACCCGGTTCACTCAGATTCGAAACAAATCGGATCCTACCCAGTTCAGCCGAATAGGCCAACCGGGTCAATTCCTACAACCTGGTCCAAATCAGTCAACCCGGTTCATCGGGTTAAACTCAGGTCATATCATTTCAAGCCAGATTGACCCATTCAATGGTCCACGGGCTTTCAGTCTAATTATTATGGCCCATTAAAGGGCCCAATCTAGCCTATCCAATAAGGCTCTAATCCAAGTCTTAAGTCCATCCAGTTGGCCAAAATCATTCATGCCACCAGTAGCCTCTGCCGATAGCCAGCAACCGCGGTTCTCCGCATCCGGTCGCCACTCTCTGCCCACTACTCCGGCGACTTTTCCAATAAAAAAAAAAAATCATTATTTCCCTTTCTTTTTCCCAAACTCAAGCTTGCACCTTGAGTTTGAGGGGAGATGTTAGAATATTTTATATTATATTGTCTGCAATGTTTTTGGGTTTAGTCTAGGGTTTCTTCCCTACTACTTCTTCTCTCTATAAATAGAGAGCTATGTAGTCCTTGTATTCTTCCGCTCTCTCTCTCCTCCTTTCGCTCTCAATATATTCAACAATATATTTAACAAATATAAATAAACTTTACATTTGAGAGTTTGAGTACATGTATATAACATTTGAAATTTAAACCTATACAATTTCAAATGTCTAGAAAGCTAAGGTAATAAGATAATAGAAAGTTGATGCTATCCTGTCTTGTACAATTTGCTATGGAGATGGACTTTTGTATCTTTGAATTGTTGATAGAATAGGAGATACTGTAACATCCCCAGCCCGTTAGGGTTAGGTTTGTTAATGATTCTCTTACTCGCAAAGATTCATAAGGTTTATCAACTAACAATACTAGTATAACAATGAATGCATGCAAGTCTAGAATATATGTCTAGAAATAATAACTAAACTGAAATATTCTTGTTTAACAGAAATATGTCTCACAACGAGATAGAGACCCTTATTAAAATAAATCTATCAATCTCTGAAAGAAAACTGTGCCAACGCACTTATTAACTTGACTAATATGAAATCATAAGAAATCCTAAATACGCCCGCCCCTATTCCGGCCTCCTAATGCAGCCTGGTCACCACCTGAAACAAGAAATAAAAACTGATGAGCCCAAAGGGGGCCCAGTAAGTGAAATCCACAACCATGAGCAATTTTACTCCTTGTCCCGTTTTGAAAAATGGAACTCATAACTACATATGTTCCCAGTATATTTTTAAAGAAAATAGAAAGCAAATAAAATATATTTTCATCAATAAAATTTTTGATAATCTTTATCTCATACTAGGGCCCATGTATACTGTTACCCCCATATATTAGGGTTGCGCGGTCCTTGCGACCTGGGATGAGATACTGTGGCCGCAGCCCCATCCCCTAGCCAGCCGATTAACTCTGGGTGCACTCAGCATGGCAAAAATAAAACTATGATGGAACCACCTTCTGGCAGAGCCTCCTTCAGCGGTTGCGCCTCCATCCTTAGCATCGGTACCGAGCTTCTCTCTTGTTTCTCTTGGGCCAAAAATACACTCCTCCCTACATGTGCCCCCATTTTATAACACTCTTTTCTTATTTCTTGTACTTCTTTAGGTACATCTTAGGGCAACATGTAGGAGGGTTTATTATCATTTTCTCAAAATTCTCTTTATAACATCAATATTTTCACAACATTTCGTTTTTCTCAAACTTGTCATGCATGCATAATAATTCCACAATATAAACAAAATAATCATTTGCAGTTTGAAACAACATTGTATAAATAGCATGACATGATAATTTTTCTGGAAAGGATAGTAAATTCACTTACCTCTTGACTGCAATAAAATTTTCCTCTGACTGCTAACTAATCACCTGAAGGAAATACAGACACATTACTACCCTCATACACGTCACAACAAAACATTCTATTACTATTATGAGTTGGCTTGCTAATCAATTGAGAATGAACTTACTTAGGTATTTAGGTATATTTTCTCATAAAATTTTCAGAATTTATTTTATTTAGTAGTACTCCTTTATATATATATATATATATATATATATATATAACTCTACCATGTGTGTATATAATATACCTCCGTCAGAATGCTATATATATATGCAAAACCTGTAACTTTATATGTGTTGGTATATTTTAAGGTACTATATATATATTAAAACATTCCAGATGTACATATATTTGAAATCCTTCAAATCATTATATATATATATATATATATATATATATATATATATATATACTTTAAAGTATTCATGTATATATATTTATAAATCCTTCAAATCACTATATATATATATATAGCTGCACGTGAGGAGTAAAACAAGAAGACAAATCTCTTTCCCACTACAAGGCCACACGGCAACCAAGGTAAAATACTGAAATTTTGACCCATTTGTACTTGAAATAAGTATATATATCTAAGGAGAAGAAAAGCAAGTTGTGAGGCAAAGAACCATACCTAACGCACACTGAGGAGAAGAGAGCAAGAACTTTTGGTGTGCTGTAAGAGTGTAAGAGTGGCTAAGGGTTTGTCTTATATAAATAGGGTGGGCAAGAAGAGAAAAAAACATCAATGGTTTTTAAAGGGTAGGCGGCGAGCTTTAGGGTTTTCATTCTTTTTTTTTTTTTTCTGTTTTAGTTGACGCCTAGGGCTTCCCATATATATATTATTACTATTATTTATATTTTACTCTTTTATTTTATTTACTTATTATTGTTATCATTATTATTATTATTATATATTTTTTATTTGTCCATTCTCATTGTTAACCTAAGCCAACCCCCCCCCCCCCCCTTTTTTTTTTTTTTTTTTTTTAAATCTATGAGTCAACTAAAAATACTCTAAAGGGACTTAGGATTGTCACAGATACGCTTGAGTTTGAATATGCTGTAGAGATAGTGCTGTGATAATTGGTAGAGTGGTTAACATCCCCCCCTCAAGCTAATGGGAGGGAGACAAACCATGAGCTTGTCACGTAAGAACAAAATCTTTTAGACGCCAGGCCCTTTGTAAAGATATCGGCAGGTTGATCGCATGTGGAAATAAAGCTGAGACTGATATCTTTATTTAGCACTTTTTCTCTAATGAAGTGGTAGTCCAGCTCGATGTGCTTTGTTCGTGCATGATATACATGATTGGATGCAAGGGCCATAGCACCAAGATTGTCGCATTGAATAAAAGAAGCAGTGCTGAGAGAAATATTGAGATCCTTGAGCAACATATGTAGCCGATAAATTTCTACAACAACCATATCCATAGCTCGATATTCTGCTTCAATACTGGATTTGGAGACCAGAGATTGCTTCTTTGCACACCAAGACACCAGACAAGGGCCAAGAAAAACACCAAATCCAATGGTGGACCTACGATAGACACAAGACAAGGTTGCTCATAAAACTCCTTGAAAGAGCAAACTTTGCTTCCACTTGGAGTCCCTTGTCCTCGTACAGTTACAAAAGCCTCCACCAGAAGACTTGCCATAGTTTCCAATGCTTGGGTGGCGTCCAGAACGTTCCTCGTCTTCTCATTGGGCTAGGATGGTTCCTTACCATCATCGCTCCCAATGCCATCATGCAGTGACATCTCTGCAGTCACAACGATCATCAGCCCCTTCTTCAAAGCGTCAAGTCATGTTTCGATCAAAACGTCAAACCTAATTGCAAACCTATCCTTACTAAGGGCCTAAACTACTACCACCTTATCAAATGTCCTAATGTAGATCTAAGCTTAAGACCTTATGTAAACTGACTTAGTGCAGATCATTCCTAATCTCCAAAGTTGCATCATCAAAGCGGTCCTAGTCCCGACTTCAATACCATATCGAATTCCTAAGATCCTCAAGTCCAACATCCTCAAGATCATAAAGATTCAAAACTATGTGTCCCTTGTATACATTTAATCCATCCTATGCTTTGGTAGATCATCTCCTACAGTCCATGGAGCCAAAAGCTCCGATAAATTATGGCCTAATACTTAACAGATCCATTCCTATGGTCTGAAGAGCAACTGATCTAATACCAATTGTAACGCCCCAAAAATTAATTAACTAGTAATTAACTTCACGGTTCATCTCCCAACCTTATCCTCTGCGGAACAAGACTCAGGGACCTCTACTCTACAAAAAGAGAGGATACTAAGCAGAGGAAACAATAAAATTCTATAAACATTAATCATTACAACTAGAGCATCTACTAAGGAACATCAACGTAACTAAAATCATACTATACACATCATCGTTACAAGGGATCTATGCTATACGTTAATATGCAAGCATACATCAAGCTCTTAAGTCTACATCATAACCCATAAGTACTAGTTACCATGAGCACCCGCCTAAGCTTGCAATAAGTCCTCAAGCAACTCCCAGGTCAAATCCTCCACAATAACCGGATGCTTTGCGGTATCCATCTCTGCTAAACTATCTATAACCGCATAGTTATACATATGGAGAACAAAGGAAAATAATACAAGGGTAAGTCCAACGACTCAGTGAGTATAAATGCATACCCGAGATATTACTCCTTCTCAGCAGGGTTGGCACTGTCCCTAGGGACCTGTAATACAACATCGGTGCCTCGGATATTGTACGCTACTGTCCATAACATTAGTGGCACGACTGAGTCCGATCTCGGGTGGCCCACACCACTAATGATGTACGTCCTATAGTGACCATTCATCAGGGAATGGCTAGGCCTAGTCACGAAACCATTGGATCCAAAGCACTCACATACACACATTTGACTATAAAGTTAACTTGTATGCTAAGCGCATGGCCGTTATCTCGCACGTACCGGTGTACCATGTCATACGATAGAATTAATCTTATCAGTCTTTTACATGCATAGTTTTACAAGCCTCATCATTATCTTGTTAATCAACACATGTTTTCACAAAAGAGAGTTCACAATAGTTCCAAAATGTATTTCATAAGAGTTGCAAAATATGCATGTTTGATATATATATATATATATATATATATATATATATATATAATAGAAGTGCAATACGGGAAAAGTAACAACAAGTATCCATGTGAGTTTGTACTCACCTAGGTCGTAAGGCTCCTCCGTAAAATTCCCTTAAGGCTCCATAATCTTGAATACTGAGAGAAGACCTATCATTAGTTCTAAATCCAACTAAAACGAACTTAGAACATGAAAGCAAAGGCTATCGGACGATTGGCCAAAGTGGCATTCCCTGGAACACTTCTGACCGTACGTCCGCCCAGAAGGCTCGTACGTCCGATCTCGTGGCCGTACGTTTGCCCAAAAGGTTCAGGTAGAACCTCATTTGGTTCAATCGTCCTCCTATCCTCCCAAACTGGTTCTAAAGCTACCAAAAGGATTCCTACGACCTCCTATCTCAAAGCAACACCTCCATGGAAAAGGAAATATGCCCAACAAGAACTAAACACTAACCCATGCTTAAACCAAGATTAAGAGAAACAACATAACTAGAAGCTACAAACTACCAACTAAGCTAACTATGAAAAGCACTTAAACAGTATAACGAGTAAGGCACTCACAAGAATCACCTCTCCTTCTCCAAGACTCACAAAACTCACACAGGCGATTTTCGGAGAGCCTGGGGGCAAGAATGAAGCTTAAACGTTGAGGGTAGTGGGTATTTACAGGTGAGAAAAAGCAAAGGGTGATACCATCTATTCTGAAAAGTAGTGGACGTCTGGTACTATTTACCCAGTAGTCCAAAGGTTGTAGCATACGTCCAGGTATTATCCAGGGATTAACACAAAAGTAGTGTACGTCCAGTACTATTGTGGTGTACATCCATGTACTATTTACAGAGTACGGCGTACTATTGGTAGAGTACGTTCGATGGTCCCCATGCGTTCATCCTGTACTATTGTCAGCATACGTACAGTGGTCCCATTCGTACATCCTCACTAAAGACGAGCGTATGTACGGTGGTCCCCAGGCGTATGTCCGGTCCGAAAGTCCAAAATTCTAAAAATGCCCTTCCAGCTGTCCCTAGTGACCCAAAGTCCAAATTAACCCTCTGACTAAGCTATATTTAGCTTAGTTAATTATTTCGGTAACTACACTAAGCGAATTCTAATCCTAAAAATTTGAAAATAGGGGTTGTTGTGTGAATGTTTGGCTAAACTGGGCGAATGTTCAGCAAAAAACGTTTTGGGCGAATGATTGGGCTTGAGGTGAATGTTCAACCAGAATGTTCGAGGCAAAAATCCCATTTTGTCCAACAAGCTTCTAAGCAATTCTAAATTGGTTCTAAGGTTACAAAAAGGATCTCTAAAGTATCCTAGCCCAAAACAACATCACCATGTAACAACAAATACGTTAAACCGTAAAGAAATGCTAAATTGTACTAAAACCAACGTTAAAACCTAGAAGGATATTATAACCTCAAAAACTCCAACCAAATCATGGAATATAATCTAAGTAGAGTAACAACTACATAAAACCTGAAGTTGATCAAGAAGATTACCTCTCTTTGAGCAAAACCTCTTAGAAAACTCTCGTCCTCTCTCAAACCTCACCAAACACTCAAACAAGGTTTCTCTATGGCTCAGAAGACAGAATAGAGTTATGAAAGGCGTGGGAGAGGGTTTATATAGGAGGAGAAAAGCTAGGGACGTCTGCTGTGGCAGTTGATAAGCGCTGAATGTTGCACATTCAAGCCTCTTAATTTGCATATGTTAATTCCTTAGCGTTGCTATTTGTTTGATTTGCTTTTTTTTTGTGTTTTCAAGTGTTTAATAAAGATACAAGAAAATCATTGATTTTGGACTCAAAATGCATTTCAAGTACTATAGCAGGGGCTGTAGCAAAGTTACTATAGCAATTTATTGTAACGGGTTACTGTAGCACGTTATTGTAGCTACAGTACACTTGAGCACAGCTACAGTGTGCTCGAGCGCACACGGGCGGCAGAGACAAAAAAGAGTCCGAAATTGATAAGAAAAGTTTTTTTAGGTCTCCCAATCCGACTGAATTACAATTTTTCTGAGATACTTAGGGTTTCTAGGGTTCTCCTAATCCCTATAAATAGACCTCTAAGCATTGAGAAAAAAGACACACCGCTTCCTAGAGCTAGAAATCATAAAATTGTCTTTGGAGCTTAGAAGATCATGAGCGGATAAACCCCTTTGTAGGGTGTTGATGTAACTCTATCCAAGCACAATGGTTTGATTGTATTTAATTTCTAGATTTTCAATTTATGCATGTTGATTGTATAACTATGAGAATTGCTACCTTTTGATTATGCTCTTAATTATTAAATGCAATTGTTCTTAAATTCCAAAATCAATATTTGTGAAATTCTTCTCTTGTCTTAGAAAGTATTTTACTTTTGTTGATCTCAAATCATTCTTGTTTTCTGTGATTATGAGGATGATGGTTATACAATAGGTTTAATTGACATATGATCAATAGGATTTGATAGGCCATGCCTAGGGAAGACGGATTGTACTACACCCTAGTTTAGTGTAATTTAGGTCGACAGTCCATGCCAACCGAAGATGAGTTACACTTATTCATTGATTGTATGTATCCTGTTAAAGAATTTGATAATTTATACCTAGGGAAGACAGGTCGTACCGCATCTTAGCGGTTAGGTGGATGATCCGTGCCAATGAAGATAGATTATGCTTATTCTTTAATAAGGTAGTTTCTTGTTTATTTATAACATGCATAGAATGAATTTCTGGGATTAATTATGATTAGCCATTGTTGTGCGGATAGAGGTGAAGTCAATACCCTACACTCTCTCTCTCTTATTTTAAATCTCTTTTATTTTCATGCACTTTAGTTTCAAAGAAAATCAAATCAATTCTCTTTTTAATTAAGTTAATTTTGATCTTTCCAATTTGATAACAAAACCCCTGTAGTCCTTGAGGTTTGACACTCTCTCTATAGCCGTATCCCACAAAGATTCATCCTATTGCGAGTGGTTATTTTTATAATTAATACTTTTTGTCACAAAAGTACCACATTAGCAATCTGCAGTATAGCGAACGTTTGGTGGTTCCCAGCCGAACGTTCGATGTTCTATGTGTATAGAGATTCAGAGTTACCAGTGTACGTTCGATCATTGCCCATTGGATCAAAGCTGGGTCAATGAAAGTTCAGCGTGGTTCCCACCCCCCCCCCCCCCCAAGAACGTTTGGAGTACTATTTACATAGTGGTTTCTTGGTTTTTCTCCTAAACGTTTGGCGGTCCTTTCAGCGAACATTCAGGCAGTACTCTAAACTCTCAAGAATTACCCCAAACAAGTCCTAATGACCCGAGAGCCCTTATCAACCCTTTGACTAAGCTAATTATAGCCTAGTAATTACCCGGGACACTACAAAATCTCACAGTAGTTTCAAGGTTTATTTTGTTATGACAAAATGTTGTCGTTGTCATAATGAAAATTCAAGGAAAGCTAAAACAAAGACCAATCACTACAAGACATCAGGAACACATTTCGTCACGGAGGAGTGATGAAGTCATCATGATGAAAACACATAGTAGCTTTAAAACCCTTCTAGAAAAATAAACTTCTAGAACCCTTTTTTCACCCAAAAACACTCAGAAGATGACATGAACAACAAGACTAGTTTTGACACACCAAATAAGGTTACTTTATAAAACTAACATGTGTGTGTGTGTTCTAATAAATAGTAGTATCACGTGGGAGATAAGACATTTCTCTCTTGTGGCTTGTATTTAAAGTTGGGGTAATACACTACCTTTGATGTTTAATCAATAAGGGAAGGTGTAACACCCCTACTCCAAGTGGTATGATACTATCCGCTTTGGGCAATTGCCCACACGGTTTTATTATTGGGTTTACCTCCAAAATGTTTCATACCATTTAGAGAGAGCATATTCCATATAAACACAACATTTTTTCTACACCTAGGCAATGTGGGACGTCACAGAAACTGTTAGGGATTAGGCCCTAACTCCCAATATTTTCATCCATGAATGACATTCTAGTTTGTAAGGAACAAAATTATTATTCACTGATCCATTTAAATTAGCATATGATACTTTTCATATGCTTATTGTATTGTTTATATTGTGCATGTAAATGGTCCTTCGATTAAATTTAATATGATTTATGGTGTGAGTAATGAGAGTATCACATAAATGCTTAGGCCATAAACCTTGTAATCTTAAAACATATTCATGTTCACAATTAATAATGGAATTGGGCATTCCATTTGCAAAGACTATTACATATCAAACATGATGGTTTATCTTGATTAAGTTAGGTGGGAGACATCGGGTTGATGTGTAGGCTCAATGCACTGAATAGACCATGTGAATTGTTTTTCCTCAAAAATAATGTCAATAGGAATGATTGTAACTTCTAAGATTTTGTATGATATTGATTCAAAATAATGAGAGGATTGTGAACTTAGATGTAAAGTGGGGATTATTTTAATGTATTTAGGAGTGAGACATTTACTGGGTCAAAATTCTCCGTGTGTTGAGTGATTACATGTAGAATTGCGATAACACTTTCTATAGAAGGAATACAAGTCCTTTATTTAAAGGATAATAAACTTCCCATTAAGACAGATTTTATGGAGTAAATTATTGGCTTGGGCATTTTGGTAAGAATTACTAAAAGGGTTAAATACTAAGGGGGGTTTCATAACTTTATTTTTTTCCCCCTAGGGTTTCATTTTTATCACAGGAAGTCCTTATGGTTTTGATAATAGACTAAATTGGTCCTTCTGTTAGTTGACCGTTAGTTGACTTAACGGAATTCCAGGTGGACCAATCAAATTTTAACACATGGCACCAACTTAGTTTTTTAATTTTTTTTTTTTTTTTTTAAAGGAAAAAAAATTGGGGCCAACCCCTTGGCTCCAAGTGGGTGGTGAGCCACCCCCTTGGTGCCCAAGGGGGTGGCCGAAACCACCCCCAACCACCATTAGGGGTGGTTTCGGCCACCCCCTAGGCTCCATGGGGGTGGCCGAGCCACCCCCAATACCCACTGGGGGTGGTTTCAGCCACCCCCTTGGGCACCAAGGGATGCTCGGCCACCCCCTTGGAGCCATCGGCCACCCCCATCTAGCCAGATGAGCCACCCCCAAATTTTTTTCCTTTGTTTTAACAAAAAAAAAAAAATTAAAAAAAATACGTTTTTTTAATTTTTTTAAAAAAAATTAGAAAAATTAAGTGGATGCCACGTGTCAACATTTGATTGGTCCACGTGAAATTTCGTTAAGTCAACTAACGGTCAACTGACAGAAGGACTAATTTGGTCTACTATCAAAACCACAGGAACCTTCTGTGATAAAAATGAAACCCTAGGGGGGATAAAATAAAGTTATGAAATCTCAGGGGGGTATTTAGTATTTAACCTTTACTAAAATACTTATGTACATGTTGAAAATAGTTTCACGAGTACAAGAATAATAAATAAAATAAGTTAATCAAAGATAAAGAGGTGGAGAGTTAAAGTGCAGTGATGATCTGCAACATGGGTAACATCGACCACGACACCCTTGATGATTTATAAGTTGATTTTTCTACATCTTTTTTATCTACGTCGTCTTGGATTAGTTTCAGCTTGATGAAGAAGCTCTAGTAGTGAAAAATGAATGCGATGAGGATGGCCAAGAATTAACCAAGCACGAGTCTTATGATACTACGAACATTGAGATAATACTACTAGTCCTTCTAGTATTTGATTTGAGTATTCTGAATTTTCAATGATGAAATTTTTATAAGGAGTGAGGAATGTAGCACCCTCAAAAATAGTTACGATTAAGAGTGCTCTAATATCAACCTAGGATGTTTGGAGTCGGGTTAAGTGGGTGACATTTGTGGACTTTTGGTCTTACCTAATGATTGGTGAGGATACCCGAATGTTCAACTTGGAAACCAAACGTTAGATGGGCGGTTACAGTGACTAATTTTTGGATGTCTCTAACCTTTCAAAAGTGTATGGTTCAATTTTTAAAGCATTTTCTTGAACCTTCCACCTAATTTTGTTATTTCCCAACTTTTGGAACCTTGGATAGAGAGAGAGAAGAGGAAAGAGAAACGAGAAGGTGGATCTCAGGTTTTCCACTGAAGGAAAGGTAACCTAATTTCATCGTAGATGTTCTTTCTAGCATGTTATTACGGGATTTACTTGTTGTATTAGTTTACTAATCATAAATTTGGCATAGGCTTTAACATATATTATATGTGAGGATTGGATTGGATGAGTTATTGATGGATTTATGGTTAGATAATATGGATTTTGTGTACTATGTGATATTTTGTTACTTTGTGGTTATTAACTTCTGTTTGGAGGTATGAAAGTAGATCTTTGTGCTTGAACTTTGATTTATGGTTGGATTGTGATGGGTGGGGGTTCTGCTTAAGGTTTGATAAGCATGAATGTGTTGGAACAATATTAGAAAGTATGATAGGGTCTTAAATCATGTTAGAATGAAATTGGACGGATTTTGTAACGCCCTAGTGAAATTAATTTACTGGTAGTTGAGTCAGGGATCTCATCCTTTCAGAAGAGAGATTGCAGCGAGAAACTTTGACTAAGGGAGGAGACAACAATAATTTAAATCCACAATCATAATAACCCGTATGAAACTTAAAACATCGCAATATATATAGACTTCCAAATACCGAGGTCAAAGACCAGTCATCAAAATATATTATAGACCGATTCTAATTGTTCTAGAATAACATCAAAGCCTACATTTAACCAAATATAATCTCAATCATATCCTAACGAGTAATTCCACTTTTTAGCATATTCAAAGAGAAAGAAACCGGAAAACACACCAATATAAATTTACTACTAAGAAATGTGCCATCCTTCCTCATGAATCCCCTGAATTCCTGATTCTCCGAAATTTATTCCCCTTCTTTGTAAAGTAACTAACAATTATAACTATGCAAAGTTTAATCTTCATTTCTTTGTTTTTCCATTTTCTAAAATCTTTGATATTTTACTGAGTGTATTCTTCATACACCGCCACATGATAACAAAAAATAAAAATGTAAGAAAATAACATTTTTTAATTTTTTTTTTTTTACTTTTTTTATTTTTTGTTATTATGTAACTTGTGTATGAAGAATACAATCTATGAAGGCATCAAGAATTTTTGAAAACCGAAAAAATAAATAAATTGCAGTTGATCGTTGGTTACGGTACAAAGAAGATGAAAAAGTACTGGAAAATCAAAAGATTAGAAATTCTTTAATAACATTCATAAAAATAAAAAATAAAAAAATAAAAAACACCACGTGAACTGACATGATTTATTCAATTCAGTTATTGCTTACCATGTTCTAAACACAAAACTTCGTTTATGCTAACTGAAACTGGCTATTTTGTATGTCGAAAATATAGTAGAATTTGTAATGACTATTACACCTCTATATAATTTATGTATGCATTCTTATACATTGATTAGGTTTTAATTGATGCAAGAAATCTATTAAAGTGCTGCATAATGTTATCAATTACCAAGTCGAAACAAAGTGATTTTTAATTTATTTTTTATGTCAAAATTTGGTAAAAACAATAAGATTTTATAGTAGCCGTAATATTATTTAAGAAATTAATAATATATGTTGTTGTAGATTACTGTTGGGTAATTGTTCTAGCTTAAACCCTTGCAGCATGCTATAAACTGATGGATTAAGACGAATAACACGTCAACGTGTACGACTCAAATGTAAGAACATAACATATTGTCATTTAAAAAAAAAAAAAAAAAAAAGAAGTTGTTATTTTTTTACTTTTTGTTTTTAATTTTTTGGTGTGGTTGTATATGAAGAATACAATCCATGAAGGCATCAAGAAACGATGGTTGATCGTCGATTACAGTTCAAAAAAGAGGAAGAAGTACTGGAAAATCAAAAAATCAGGAATTATTTAACAGAATTCATAAAAAAACACTACGTGAATTGACATGATATATTCAGTTTAGTTATTGCTTACCATATTCTAAACGCAATAATTCGTTTATTTTAATTGAAACTAACTATTTTGTATGTCTAATATATTGTAATGACTATTGCTCACCTATCTAATTTGTGTATGCATTCTTATGAATTGATTAATATAATAGGATATTGAACGGTTTTATTGGCGCAAGCAATTTATTAAAATGTTGCATAATATTATTCTCTACCAAGTCGATAATAAGTGATTTATAATTTTTTTTAATCAAAATTTGGCAATAAGATTTCATATTAGCCATATTATTATTTAAGAAATTAGTTATATATGTTGTTGTAGATTACTGTTGAGCAATTTTTGCAAGCTCAAACCCCAGCAGCACGCTATAAACTCTTGGATTAAAGGCGAGTAACACATCAACATGCACACTCAATGATCTCTTCTCTCAAGAGTTGATAGATTCTTGTTGTTCGGAGGAAAAAAAGGTTTATCATTATCAATATAACTCCGCTTTTCCGTATATTCATAGAGAATGAAACCGAGAAATGCACCAATATAAATTTAGTACTGAGAAATCAGCCCTTCTTCCCCATGAATCCACCCTGAATTCCTAATTCTTCGATATTTCTTCCATTTCTTTATAAAGTAACTGATGATAATAACTGTGTGAAGTTTAATCGCAATTTCTTTATTTTTCCATTTTCTAAATTTTTTGATATTTTATTGAATATATTCTTCATAAGTCGCCACACGATAACAAAAAATAAAAATGTAAGAAAATAGCATATTGTCATTTTTTTATAAAAAAAAAAAAAATTATTTTTTATTTTTGTTATTATGTGGTTGTATAAGAATAATACAATCTATGAAGGCAACAAGAATTTTAGAAGACCGAAAACACAAAGAAACGGTGGTTAATCATCGGTTACGGTACAAAGAAGAAAAGGAAGTACAGGAAAAAAAAAATGAATTCTTTAATAGCATTCATAAAAAAAATACCATGTGAATTGAAATAATATATTGAGTTCAGTTATTGCTTACCATGTTCTAAACACAACTTTTCGTTTGTGCTAACTGGAACTGGCTATTTTGTATGTATAATATATAGTAGAATTTGTAATGAATATTACGTCTATATCTAATTTATGTATGCATTCTTATACATTGATTAGTGTAATAGGATATTGAAGGTTTTGTTTAGCGCAAGCAATCTATTAAAGTGCTACATAATGTCATTTATTACCAAGTTGATAGTAAGTGATTTCTAATTTATTTTTTCTGTCAAAATTTGGCAAACAATAAGATTTGATATTAGCAATATTATTATTTAAGAAATTAATTATATTTGTTGTTGTAGATTACTGTTGGGCAATTGTTGTAGCTCAAACCCTTGTAGCACGCTCTAAAACTCATGGATTAAATGTGAGTAACACGTCCATGTGCACGACTCAAGGATCTCTTCTCTTAGGAGTTGATAGATTCTTGTTCTTCGGAGGAAAAAAAGGGTTTACTATTATCAATATAACTCCGCTTTTTAGCATATTCAAAGTGAAGAAAACCGGGAAATGTACCAATATAAACTTACTATTAAGAAATTAACCATTCGTTTTCCTGAATTCCTGATTCTCCAATATTTCCTCCCCTTCTTTGTAAAGTAACCAACAATCATAACTGTGTGAAGTTTAATCGTCATTTCTTTGTTTTTCCGTTTTCTAAAATTTTTGACATTTTATTTATTGTATTCTTAATACGTTGCCACAAGATAATAATAATAATAATAATAATGAAAGAAAATAACTTATTGTCATTTAAAAAAAAAAAATGTTATGTTTTTTACTTTTTTTAATTTTTGTTATTATGTAGTTGTATATGAAGAATACAATCTATGAAGGCATCAAGAATTTTAAAAAATCAAAAAAACAAAGAAATGGCGGTTGATCGTTAGTTACGGTACAAAGAAGAGGAATAAGTACTGAAAAATCAAAAAATCAAGAATTCTTTAATGCATTCATAAAAAAAACACCACGTGAATTGACATGATTTATTCAGTTCAGTTATTGCTTACCATGTTCTAAACACAACATTTCGTTTGTACTAATTGGAAATGACTATTTTGTATGTCTAATATATAGTAGAAGAGAATAACTTACATAGGAAGGTTGCACAAAAGTCACCTTTTGTGCCACCAATAAGGAGTTAACACATCAGCTAATTTCGTTAGACTTATACTTCAAATAAAAACTCAACCACATTAGATTATACTCTAAAAAAATAAAAAATTATTTTTTTTATTTAAAAAAAAAAAAAAAACAGATTTGAAGGGGTGGCCAATAAGGAGCTAACACATCAGCTAATTTCGTTAGACTTATACTTCAAATAAAAACTCAACCACATTAGATTATACTCTAAAAAAATAAAAAATTAATTTTTTTATTTAAAAAAAAAAAAAAAAGATTTGAAGGTGGCCACCCCTCCCCCACATTGGGTGGCCGACCGCCGCCCCCAGGCCATGGGGGTGGCCGCGCGGCCACTCCCATGGCCTGGGGTGGCTCGCCGACCACCCTATAGGCCATGAGGTGGCGGCCAGCCACCCCAGGTCTGGGCTGGGGGTGGCTGGCCGCTACCCCATGGCCTGGGGGTGGCGGCCGGCCACCCAATGTGGGGGTTGGCCACACCTTCAAATCTGTTTTTTTTTTTTTTTTAAATAAAAATAAATTAATTTTTTATGTTTTCTAGAGTATAATCTGGTGTAGTTGAAATTTTGTTTGAAATATAAGTCCAATGAAATTAGCTGATGTGTCAACTTTTTATTAGTGGCACAAAATGTGACTTTTGTGCAACCTCCCTATATAAGTTATTCTCGTAGTAGAATTTGTAATGACTATTACACCTCGATCTAATTTAATTATGCATTCTTTTACATTTATTAGTATAATAGGATATTGAAGGTTCTGTTTCGCGCAAGCAATCTATTAAAGTGTTGCATAATGTTATCAATTACAAAGTTGATACTAAGTGATTTCTAATTTATTTTTTCTGTCAAAATTTGGCAAACAATAAGATTTGATATTAGCCATATTATTATTTAAGAAATTAATTATATTTCTTGTTGTAGATGACTGTTGGGCAATTGTCGAAGCTCAAACCCGTGCAGCACGCTGTAAACTCATGGATTAAAGGTGAGTAACACGTCAACGTGCACTAATCAAGGATCTCTTCTCTTAGGAGTTGATAGATTCTTGTTGTTCGGAGGAAAAAAAAAAAAAAAAAGGTTTATTGTTATTAATATAACTCCGCTTTTCATCATATTCAAAGAGAGGGAAACCGGGGAATGCACAAATATAAATTTACTACTGCGAAATGAGTCAATCTTACCCATGAATTCCCATGAATTCTTGATTCTCCAATATTTATTTCCCTTCTTTGTAAAGTAATCGACGATCATAACTGTGTGAAGTTTAATCGTCATTTCTTTGTTTTTCCGTTTTCTAAAATTCTTGATATTTTATTGATTGTATTCTTCATACCCGGCCACATGATAACAAAAAATGAAAATGTAAGAAAATAACATATTGTCATTTAAACAAAACAAAAAAAAAAACAAAATTGTTATTTTTTTACTTTTATTATTTTTTTTGTTATTATGTGGTTGTATATGAGGAATACAATCTCTAAAGGCTTCTAAAATTTTAGAAAACCGAAAAAACAAAGAAATGGTGGTTAATCGTCGGTTACGGTACAAAGAAGAGGAAGAAGTACTGTAAAATCAAAAAAATCATGAATTCTTTAATAGCACTCATAAAAAAACACCACATGAATTGGCATGATATATTAAACAAGATAATGAGATTTTTAAGAGCATGCAAGTAAAAGACAGATAAGACTAATTGCATCGTATAACATGGTACAACGATACATACGGGATAACGGTCATGGGCTTACTATAAATGTTAACTCTATAGTAAACAATGTTGGTGTGTTATATGGGTCTTATATCCAATGGTTGTTTCATGATTAGCGCATCCATGTTTAATTAGTGGGTCGTCACAGAACGTACATCATTAGTAGCGTGGGCCACCAGAGGTTGGACTCGGTCGGGCTGCTAGTGTTATGAATGGTAGCGTATAATGTTCGGGGGCACTGTCATTGTATTACACTCCCTCGAGACAACACCAACCCTGCTAAGAATGAGTAATATCTCGAGTAGACCATACAGTTTGAATTATCACTTGATTCTCATAGTTATAACATGTATTATATCTATATTGCATGCATGAATAACTGTCTCATTTCTATAATGCATAAGATTTATTTACAACTGAGTTCATTAGTCAAATGACATGTACATCGTGTGCATTTTTACTCACTAAGTCATTGGACTTAACCTTGTAGTCTTTCCCCACCATTATGTATAATTACGCTGTTTAGCTAGCTTAGCTGATGATGGATCCGAGGAGGCGCCTAGTTGTTATGACAGATTTGCTTAGGATCATTTTTGAGGACTTGGACCCTGTATGGATCAAGTCAATGTGGGATGCCGACAAGTCTGTTTGTCTGGAGTTACTTGAGGTCATCTTTATGCTTTATTTAGTTAAACGTAGGCCTTATTATTATTTTGGTGACAGTCGCTAGCCGATACATTTGGAAATCCAGTTATGTTATGATGCTTTGAGTTTATGTTGTCCCTTATTTAAAAGTCTTCCGTTGTAGTCTCTCTTCGGAGAGGATAAGATTCCTAAGTCTTGTTCTGAGAGGAATACGGCTGGGAGGCGAACCATTACCAGTTAATTGATTTACATGGGGCGTTACATGTGCATCTCATATGCTTCTTTAATAGCATCAATAAAAATAAAATTAAAATTAAAAAATATAAAATAAAAATAAAAATAAAAAAACAAAAACAAAAACCAACAAACAAAAACAAAAAAAAAAAAAAAACAAAACACCACGTGAATTGACATGATATATTCAAGGGTAAAGTCCACTTAACCCCCTCAAACTACTACCATAATGACAATCTACCCCCCAAATTATCAATTGCGACAATTTACCTCCCAAATTACCAAAACAATGACAATGTACCCCACCAATGCTATCAAAATGACAAAATTACCCCTATAAAATTTTAGTTAGACAAAAATACCCTTACAAATAAAAAATTAAAATTAAATTTTAGTATTTCTTTTATTTTAGTAAGGATGATTTCGTCATTTTGTTAAAATTGGGGGTACATTGACATTTTTTTCGTAGTATGGGGGTTAAATTGTCGCAATTGATAATTTGATGGTAGATTGTCATTGGGGGGTTAGTTTGAGGAGATTAAGTGGACTTTATCCTATATTCAATTTAGTTATTGCTTACCATGATCTAAACATAACATTTCGTTTATGCTAGCTCGAACTGACTATCTTGTATATCAAATATATAGTAGAGTTTGTAATGACTATTGCACCCCTATCTAATTTATATATGCATACTTATACATTGATTGAAGGGTTTGATTGGCGCAAGCAATCTATTAAAGTACTACATAATGTTATTCATTACCAAGTTGATACTAAGTGATTTTTAGTTTATTTTTTCAGTCAAAATTTGGCGAACAATAAGATTTGATATTAGTTGTATTATTATTTAAGAAATTAATTATATTTGTTGTTGTAGATTATTGTTGGGCAATTGTTGCAGCTCAAACCCCTGCAGCACACTATAAACTCATGGATTATAGGCGAGCAACACGTCCACATCTAAAGGAGTTGATAGATTATTGTTGTTCGGAGGAAAAAACAAAATAAACAAACCAAAAAAAAAAAAAAAAAAAAAAGAGTTTATTGTTATCACTATAACTTCATTTTTCAGCATATTCAAAGAGAAGGAAATCGAGAAATGCACCAACATAAATTTACTGGGTAAAAAGGAGCCCTTCTTCCCTAATGAATTCCCCATGAATTCTTGATTCTCTAGTCCCCTTGTTGGTAAAGTAACCCTACCATAGCCCTTCTTCACCTGTGAATCCCTCCATGAATTCATGATCTAGTAGTTCTTCTTCTTTGTACCCTAATTGATGATTAACCGCCGTTTCTTTATTTTTTCTGTTTCCTAAAATTGTTGATGCCTTCATAGATAGTATTCTTTATACACAGCCACATAATCACAAAAAATAAAAAGGTAAGAAAATAACAAATTATTTGTTTTTTTAAATGAAAATTTGTTATTTTCTTACATTTATATTTTTTCTTATCATTTGGCAGCGTATGAAGAATACCTTCTATAAAGACATCAAGAATTTTAGAAAAGCAAAAAAAAAAAACAAAGAAACGGGGATTGAACTTCACGCAATTATTATCGTCGGTTATAAGCCACAAATTAGGGATGGAATTGGTAGAAAACCAGTGTATGTTAGTCATTTCACCTTTTCTGTAATTAGGTTATGCAACATATCTTAACTTTTACTCTTCTTATGCTTTCAAAAAGCAGACTTCAAAGTAGTTTAATTTAAAATGTGAACTTTATTAAAGGAACTTTGTATGTTATAAGTTTGACAACTTAATTTGTTTGAGATCTATCACAAAGGAAACAAAATGAGCATTTTTGACACACTTTAGTAGTTTAATTGGCTACTTTATCACCTTTTGAACATCGCGAGACTCTTTAAAAAACGGCTGTTAATTTGGAAGGTTTTTTTTATATTTTTTCCTAAAATAATAATGTAAAATAATAAAAATAAAGTTATACAAGTTTATAGGAGTTGAGTCGAGCCAATTTTATACGAATATAACTCATATAATAATCGAACTTAATTTTGTGTTCATGATCGGCCCATTTATTAAACGAACCGAATTCAAGTTGAGTTTATACGAGTGGAATGAGTGGTATCTAACTAGTTGTCAAACAGACTTGTTTATTTACTTACATACTTTCATGCATTAAAAATGCCTAATTCCAACATAGCCCAGTACAAAGCCTATGCCATCCATCTATCTCAGCCCATCAATGCAAACCTGATTAAATTACAAATTCCATCTCATTCAAACCAAAGCCCAAAAACTGAATTCATTACTTCACCTTGTCCATTAACATACAATCTCAACAAATTACAATTCCTTCCCAATGATCCTTTATTTAATCAATTGAAAACCAAAACCTGTGGATTGAAACCCATCAGATAATAATACCTATAAATATAATAATACAATATGTCTTTTTTTTTTCTCTCTCAAAATGGACCATAAACTCTTCTTGACCAAAAAAATAGTTTACTTATACAATACAACCAAAAATCCATACTTAGGAAATTATTCTTAAAATTCACCATATTTAAAATTTCAAACAATAGAATATTCTTCATTCATTTTAATCTCAAAACCAATTCTCATTTTATGAAATGCACGTCGGGTGTTACAAATGTGGAGCTGCCAAATTGATATGGCGACCAAAGCAAGGTTGCCACCAAACGGTCCTAGCAGCCATCGTTGGGCCGCTAGATAGTCTTGGCAGCCCTCCTAAGAGCATCTCCAGCAGTTATGGCTATTTTAGCCACTCAAAATCAACTTTTTTAATTTAGCTATTATTTTTTTACAATGAATTTCAGCGGACTATCTATTTTACAATCTACTTTATTTAAATATTGTTTTTTAATCGATTTTTTACTATTAAAGTAGAGAAGAGAGAGGAGAGAGGAGAAAGAAATAATAAAATATGTTTAGACTGTGCCACATTGAACTTTCAAATATGAAAGTTCACTGTAGCAAATTTTAGGAAAATTGCTATTCTAGAAGGTCTGCTAGAGCACCAAAGTTGCTAAATTTAACTTAAAAGTTAGTTTAAAAGCCCTGATGGAGATGTTCTAAGGCCGTCAAATAGTCTTGGCAACGAACATGGGTCCACCAAACAAATTTGGCAACCGCTATGAAGTCACTAAAGACATGTTTAGGTGTGTGTTTGAATGCCTAAAAATGCGTTTAACACTCAAAAAGTCCGTTTAAATTAAAAAGTATCGCTTTGATAAAAAAATTGAAAAAACACTTTTAAGGGCCCAAAAAACCTAAAAATGGCCAAAATGCATTTTTGGTAAAAGCTTAAAAATTAAGCTTTTGTCAAAAAATATTTTTGAACTTAAAAGCTCTATTTCTCCAACACAATACCAAACATGCTCTAAAAGACCCCTAAAAGCCAACGCAGAGCTGCTATATGGTCCTAGTTGCTAATGTGAGTTGCTAGACAGTTCTACCGACCGTCGTAGCGCCACAAACAATGGTTGTAAGATAGATTAGCAGCCATCAAGGTGGCTGCTGCCATCCTCAGTTAGGCTCCACCAATGGTCCAATGCTCACCATACAATCCTCTATCTTTTAAAAAGTTTTATATTTTAATTTTTTTATGTAAGAAAATAGTACCTTTAAAAAATGGGTTAAATACCTTTGGTCCCCTATAGTTTAACAACTTTATTTTTATACACTTGAGTTTTTATTTGTATCACAAATTGTACGTACTCTACTTATTGATTAAAACAGAGTTAGCACTCCCGTCTATCTTCCGTCCAAAAAATTGATGGAAGTCCACAAATGATGCCTGAACTCAGATCATTTCTAATTTTGGACATTTGTGCTGCGTACTATACAGAAAATTGAACAGGTGGATACCGATGAACACCATCAGCCTAAATCTTCTATAGGGATCGTCGATGTTGCTCTTAAACATGAAATTTTAATTCTATCGTCAATGCCAAGAAATCCACATCCTTACCATTTATACAGACAAAATTTTCCTCCAAACTCTATCCCCGTTTATACTATAGAGAGCGCAAAAGAACATTGTTGCTTACAACATTAACTACTAAGAAATTCACTATCATTTATTTAATCCCAGTGATAAAACATTTATCTCCCTTTATATCAGAGGATAGGCGTAAATAATTTAATATATTTATTGGATTTGAGACAATCAAGCAAGTGTAAGCTTTTCAAGAGTCTAAAATTAGGATTTTTTTTTTTATTTTTATTTTTTATAGTATTTAATATTCGTTGTAGAGAAAATCTTAAAATTCTTAAGCGTGAGATAATTATTCATAAAAAAAAAAAGATAATATAATTTTCATAAATTAAATTTTTTATTAAGATTATACAAGTTCCACCTATTCACACTTATATAATTTGCATGTACTGTAGTTTTTGTTTCGACTTAATTTCAAGTCTTCCACAAGAAAGAGAGATGAGAAGTGAAATTAAATCTGAACCGTTAAAAAAACCACAGCACATTTGTTGTAGTTTCTAAACCAAATCTAGCTGAAAACTCATAAGAAAATGCGTCACCTATTTTGTAACTAAACAAGAAAGCAAAGCAAGAAAAGGAGGCTTGTTAGGATTATGCAAAAGATATCGAAAGGAAGTTAGTCATGTATCTTCGATCATAACTCAGCAAACCCATGAGAGTGTGGCCGATTCTCACATATCATGCTCAGTCGTTTCTTCTCCTACTGTTAGCAGGAGGGTTTTGCTCTGTAAGCATCTTCAAAACATTAACCAGTGCTCGCAATCGGTCCCATATGTTCAGGCCATAGAGGGCTTTAACAAGCAATTCCTGAAACTCAAAACCGTTCTCTGCGACGGGATACTACAGATTGTAGAGCAAGAAGATAATCAGTGTTTTTTCTTTCCCATACTATATATATATATATATAGAGAGAGAGAGAGAGAGAGAGAAGTAATGATAAAAGTTTACAAAGATAACCTGGATGGGCTTAGGTATCTTTGTTTTAATGAAAGGCCACCATCTGTCCTCAACAACTGATTTTACAAGACAGCAAGCTCGTAACCCTTCAACACCAGCAAATCGTCCAAATCCGCTGTGTTTTACACCACCAAATGGCAGGGACTGAAAATCAAGAGGCATCTTCCATTCAGTGGGGTTAACTACAATAACCCAAGGTTGACTAAAATTTTATCCTCAAATGGTTTGACACAGGTAAGTGTGGCCAAAAAAAAAATAGTTTATGGGTAAAAATGACTAAATCTTCCAATTAACAATTACATCAATAAAAACAGTGTCTTCTTGTTCCTTCCCTAGTGAAGGATGCAGATATAAACAATTCAAGTGGTGCACTTACCTATATATACGGCAACAAGATTCTTTTATGTTCATGTATGCTTATTCTTGATGGCAAAAGATTCTTTAAAACAAATATCATCTACATTAATTTTCACCAAGGAATTATATAATCACTCAGTCCCAACATTAAATTTGAAAGATAGTATCATCAACTTTCCATCTATTCTCTTAGGAAACAAATTGTAATATTACCTGACACATGTAATTCGATGCAAAATCATTAATTGCAGCAACTCCACAATGTATCTGTGAAGCTATCACTTTGGCACGGTGTTTATTGCCAGAAAAAACAGCACAGCCCAGCCCATATTTTGAGTCATTTGCAAGCTTCACAACCTCTTCATCTGTGCTAAATTTCATTATTGGCATGATTGGTCCAAATGCCTGCATAAAAGTTAGCAAGCTGTCGTTCAAGTAACTAGTAAAAGATAAAGCATACC
Organism: Corylus avellana; assembly: GCF_965113065.1. Lineage (NCBI taxonomy): Eukaryota > Viridiplantae > Streptophyta > Magnoliopsida > Fagales > Betulaceae > Corylus > Corylus avellana. Next base: position 34,635,226 of record NC_142491.1, read on the forward strand.
TTACATCCATTTGCATTTAAATTCTTTTTTATACCTTATACCAAAAGCACAATTTCACATCAAGAATGGCGTCAATGCAGAGAACAAAAACCATCATCATTGAAAGTACATCAATTAAAACCCTTATTTCAAGATATCCCAAAAGTAATCCAAAACATCTATGACAATATGCACATTTTAGATGCAATGACCAAAGACTCAAGCAAATGCTGCAGAACAGAGCATAATGAGTTTTGCTACCTCCTCTTGCATCAACTTCATTGTGTGGTTTACATCTACAATCACGGTAGGGGGAAAAAACTGATCAACTGCACCTTCACCTATATTACCGAAACTTCCACGTGCAGCAATTTCTGCTCCTTTTTCTAAGGCATCGTTCACAAGGCTTTCAAGCTTTTCAGAGTGCTCTATCAAACATAAGGCTCCCATATCATACTTTCCAGCAAGGGGTGGACCCTGCAAAAGATAATCAAAATAATAGGAAAATGAGTTTAATATTGGAATACGTTAGCTACTTAAAAATGTGAATACTTTTGGTAGCACACTTCAATCAAAGAGCATTGCCATGTAGCAAAGAAACTACGAAGAAAAGTAACATTTTGAAATAGAGGTCAGGTATGTGAAAATATTGCAGGTCCTGTCATTTCAAGGAATTACCTCAATGCCCTAATAAGGCCATTGGCAGCTGGCTATTCCAGTCTAAGCTATGGGTTTCCCTCAATAGTGATGCTTCATTATGTAAACTGTTAAAACCACTGACTGGACATTTAATACTAAGTCTACCCATTGATAGGTCAAATACGCAATTTCATAAAGTCAAATATGCAATTTGAGGCCAATATAGCACTGAAATGTGAAATCAACAGATTTCCTTGCAATGCACCTCCAAGAATGGTGAATTGTGTATCCTAGACTCCAAGGTGAACATGCAGAGGAAACACCAGAAGTAGACAAAGAAAAAGACACAACACAGTTTATTAGGGTCCAAATTTAGATATTTCAATAGTTCTATAAATTACAGTCAAGGACTTAGAGACAAGACTTTGGAGCACCAAGCAATCAACCGACCACCAAGTGCATGCAACTAGTAACTACTTGAACTCAAAGATATATAATTATGAAAAAATAAAACAATTGCTAGACAACCAAAAGAATAATTTTGCATATATAGCATGCCAGATAAATATACTTACAGCTGAAACGGATTTTACTATTTTGGTCACTGCACTAACAAATGAAGAATAAATCTCCCGATGAACATAAAATCTCTCAGCACCAGCGCAGTTTTGCCCACTTGATTGAAGAGCAGCCCTAACAGCAATGTGTGCAACCTATATTGAATTGATCATCTCATGTCAAAAAAAGAAAATGGAAATCAATTCCAATTCACTCTCTTTGATAAATTCAATTCCCACTTAAGAATATCATACACCAACTAGAGACCAGAGAATCAACAAGAATGTCCAAGCCAGCTAGACAATAAAGGTAAGAAGGAACCATACATGATCCACATCTACATCTTCACACACAATAAATGCATCTTTTCCTCCAAGCTCAAGCGTAACTGGGATAAGTTTGTCAGCAGCATTTCTCATTATCTGCAGAAACAGAAAGTTTGCCGATCTAAAAGCAATACAAAAACTAAATTGGGTGTAGTGACTTCTTTGTTATATCAGCAGACAGAACAAAAGTATGCTTACTTTTTAAGGGAACACCATACTATAAAGGAAAGAAGAACATACAAAAGGGTGGAAGAAAATTATGTCCATCCCCTACAAAGTCATCTAAATATGGAGGAATGCTAGGCTTACAAAATATTTTACAAAGAAAACTCTTACAAAGTGATGTGGCACAACATGATTGAGAAGGAGATGAATCCAAATTTTGAGAAATTCAATCATGTTGTGCCACATCACTTTGTAAGAGTTTTTTTTTTGTAAAATATTTTGTAAGCCTCTTTTGTAGGTAAGAAATAAAATCACTATATTCAAATTAAAGATGTCTTAATTTGAAAAAAAAAAAAAAAAATGATAATAACAATATTAACTGATACTCATTGGAATTTGCTTTGATAAATGTCTACTCATACTTAAGCCATCAAGAGTTATTGCAAATGAAATATTGATCAAACGATATGAAAGTGACAATCCCCGCTTCACTCATTAGAAAACAAAATCAAGTACATTCAATTGTCCAGAGAAAGATCATACCATCTTACCCACACCAGGTGATCCAACAAATATGACTTTGTCAACAGAAGACACCAGTGCTTCTCCTGTCTCGGCAAACCTTCAGAGAAAAAAGCCTGATCAATGCTACAGAAAAAAATCATGACAATGGAAAAAAAAAAAAAAAAAGACCTGAACAAAAATAGCATACCCTGTTACAACTTCAACCAAATTCTCAGGAGCACCAACTGCAGCAAGGGCTGATTGAATAATTTGATGATAGAAACATCCAGACCAACTTGCGTGTTCTGAGACCTAAAATTACAAGCATATGATTTTCTGTCAATATTGAAAATTACACTTCAGTAAAAATCGCTCATCCAAAAAGATATTTACTATATTTGAAGTAAACTCCTCAATCTTTAAGTCAATTTGTCACAGAATATACCCTAGTACCCCATAATATCAGAAGAGCAGTTCACAGGTGCATGTAACATAGGGTGACATGGATAAAGAGTGTCAAAAAAAACTTAAACTCAAATGCAACAAAAAATAAAAATAAAAACGGTGTAGCAGTGTCAAGTTGTGAAAGTACAAGGCATCCAAAGCGACAGAAAAGAAATGTTTGGCAGTTGGACATTAGATACCTTAATCACAATGCTATTTCCTGAAAAGACTGCTGCTAGCATTGGATTAAAAATATTGTGGAAAGGATAGTTCCACGAAACAATGGCACCAATAACACCAAGGGGGTGAAATTCCACTTTGGATTTCTTGTGAAGCATTGATCTTCCAGAAGATCTACAAATACAGTGATGAATTACATAACTAAAAATAAATAAATAATAATTATATATAGTTTGAACCTAGATAGTTTGCAGCATTGTCAAAGGGAAACTTAGAATCCTTGAACAGGGCAGATTAATGCTGAGACACTATTCACATCATCTGCCATAACCAAAATAAGTGGAAAGACTCTGAGATTCCATAAAATTAATGAAAAAAGAGATACCGGTATTCAGGCTTTAGCCACCGCTCACCCTCTGAAAGAAGCCAAGTGATCTTCTCACATGTTGTCATTATTTCTCCTAAAGAGGCATCTACCATTGTCTTTCCAGTATCACGTGAAGATACCCTAATCAAAATAACAAATGAATTAGGATACATGCATCCCAACCCCCCAAAAAAAACCACACACCAAGAAACCAAGAAAGAAAAAAGAAGAGGGCAACCACGGTGAACCCCCACAAGTCTTCAAGGATTTCAAAGGACGTTAAATACAATAAATAAGAGATTGGGATTTAACCAAAAGAAGAAGAAGAAGATAAGGCATCCTCCTACTCGATGCAGGAACAGAATCCTTACTCGCATATAAGCTGTTGGTGTTTAATTATATAGTTTAGATGCCTCTTTCCACTTACTGGAAAGAGGCATCTACCATTGTCTTTCCAGTATCACATGAAGATACACTAATCAAAATGACAAATGAATTAGGATACATGCATCCCACCCCCCCCAAAAACAAACCACACACCAAGAAAACAAGAAAGAAAAAAGAAGAGGGCAACCACGGTGAACCCCCCCACAAGTCTTCAAGGATTTCAAAGGAAAGAAAAACAAATGACACATTTTTTATTCTCAAATGTTTATATCCTTCCATAATTTGTTCAAAGTATATCCTTCCATAAGGCATCCTCCTACTCGATGCGGGAACAGAATCCTTACTCGCATATAAGCTGTTGGTGTTTAATTATATAGTTTAGAAGTATCCGCAAAAACTGGCGCCTTTGCTTGAAACTGCTCTTTGCCCAGATTTTTTGGGCCCTCCTTGCCTGCACCACACGCTCCTTCACCTGAGCAAGTATATTCAAACAGTAGTTTTAGTTGATAGTCACCTTCCTTTGTTGATTTGTATTTTCTGCCAGGTAAGAAGCCAGCGACGGCAATACACACAAACAGACTTACAGACATATTATGTATGTAGATATGTTTATGTATATTTACTTGTATAGATGGATGAATAGCTAGACAATATGGGGATTAAGAATACTTCTGGGAATGGCTATAAACAACTTTAGGGGAAGTGGCACTTGCAAATAAATAGCTATGTATGCACACAAGGAAAATGGATACATGGCTCATACAAAAATATACATGTGCTTATTCACGTAACACCCCAATCTCACATTGGGAAGATGAATAACCCACATAGAATGGGTAGAATATAAAGGCAATCATGGATCCTATGTTCCACATTAGTTCCTTTAGGACTGGCAAAAAGAACACGCTTGACCCACCAACCCGATAAAGGTAAACCTGAACACGATTTGTTTAGCTAAATGGGCCAAACCTTTAAACCCGAACCCACCCCTTGAGTCACCTAACACGACCTACTTAACTCGTTTAATAAATGGGTCACAAACAGGTTGACCCGTTTAGACTCAAACGAGACCTGTTTAACCTGTTTAACCTAACCCAACACGACTCGTTTGACCTATTTCGAACCGAACACGCCCCGTTTGACATGTTTGACCCATTTCAACATATATTTATTTCATAAACAGGTCAAGCGGACCGACCCGTTTATGCCAAACCCTAACCCTATGATTTCACGAGACATGTCAAAAATTGCCAGCCCTAGCTCCTTACTAGGTGAAATTAGGCTTTATAAGTAATTCTAGGGAGCTCTAATTGCAACATGATTATTCCTCTTAGAGTGATAATGCAAATGTGGCTAATACTTTTCCTGGATCATTACAAATGGTATTAGAATAACCTAGTAACGTCATGTAGTACCGGAGCATTGCACAATGTGACCTTGATGAGGATGTCCTAATAGAGTGAGTAGATTATAAAAGCCTTCATGGGTGCTAAGTATCACATTAGTTCCTTACTAGGTGAAACGAAACTTTATAAATGATTCTAAGGAGCTTCAATTGCAACTTGACTAATCATTTTGGAGAGATAGCGCAAATATAGCTAGCATTTTCCCTGTGTCATTACAATGTATATACCTATAAATGAATCGGTAAGAAAAAAATGACAGATGTGAATATAATGACCAATAAATGGTTGGACAAATGGACATCATGTTTATCTCTGACAACAGCTATCAAAAACTTTAGCAAAATGACACTTCAATTGAAAAGGATAAAGAAGTGGACCACATCTTAAGCAAATCATTGAGCTTATCGCAACAAAATCATGTTATACCAAAATTCACAACTAGAAAGCTCAAATAAATGGTTGAAAGTTAATTGCGTCAACAATTCCATCTATTAGACCAAAAAGGGACTCCTCAAATTAGAAAATCAATTGCAATACACCACAAGCATATGCTGCCACACAAATATTTTGTAATAACAATAAATAAATAAATAATTGAGAAGATTTTCAGTCAATACTTTCCCCCCTTCTTCAGAAGAACCATTGATGATATCAGTTTCAATCAAAAAATGATATGAGTAGGGATCTTAAAATTAGATAGCAGTGGAGAAGGATTCTCATCACCTCCCTCCTCTACTCTCTCCTTTCTAAATTTGAGCTATCATACTCCAGTTTTCTTTCTGCAATGTGTATACTACCACTTTTAAGAGCGCGGACAGAACCCAAAAAAAGTGTAAAAAGTTCATTAATCTCGAACATAGTCAAAATCCAATCTATTTAGAGTTCAAAAAAGTGCGACACAAGAATAAAGCTACCCAGACTTAATTGATCCGAATCCCGACAGGCACAACATCACTAACCTCTGCAGGTGTCAATGCAGGGTAAAATCCCAAGTATTTCATGGTGGCGGGCTCATAGCACTGAACTTTCCTGTCCGCTTGCTGTGTCCTCCCCCTTGGAGGAATCTGCATCCGAGCCATTCACCAATAAAAGGTAAGAAACCAGGCCTCAAATCACATGCTGCAAACTTAAATGCTGGTGTCAATGCAAGAAATGTACATCAAAGATAATAAGTACTTCAATTGTACTATTCTAGCTTTTCCCAAGGAAAATCACACAATCCATTTTAGCTCTCACAAGCAATACAAAGTACTTCAAAATTTTCAAATCATACAACGAACTCTAAAGTAAAACAAAATTCAAACATACTTAATCAATTTACTTCAAGAGATTTGAGTACTTTCTTGCCAGCTCGTTTTCCTCTCTTCACACAGATCAGATTAATAATCTCGATCACGCGCATTTTGCATTTATAGCCTCGGATTTTTGTATGAATGGTAAAGTAAGAGACGTAAAAGACCGTAAATTTTGCACAACACGGATAATTAAATTTTAAACAAAAATCTAAGAATTACAAAGAGAAAAAATTCACATAAATTAGTTATCGCAATCAAATTACATAAATAAATAAATAAAATATGTAAAAATAAAGAAAGCGGTTCGGGAAGCTCACATAGATGAAGCTGTTCTCCTGCGTCTGATTCGCATCCTCCAACACTGCCATTGGGAGAAAAAAAAAAAAAAAAAAAAACGCAAATCTTCAGCAACACACAAAAAACAGAGCGAGAGAGAGACAGAGAGACAGAGTACCCTCAGAGACGTCGACGTCGATGGAGGGCACATTGGGAGGAATGAGCATGAAGAGGAATCGACAAATGGCGTAAGCAAACGCGAGAACCAGCAGAGGCCACCAAAACGCCATTTTCTTCCGAGCAAAACAGACAAAAGCAAAGTCTTCGTGGGTGGTGCTTCAGATTTCCGAAAGCGCAAATCAAGAACCCCAAAAGCATCGGAATCTTTTTGTATTTTTAACTTCTTCCTTTTTCTTTTTTTTTTTCTTTTTTTTTTAATTTCTTTTTTCTTTTTCTAACGGAAAGTAGACACCTACGATTACTGCCTACTGGAACGTTCGCTGTGAGTCTTGATTTTTTTTAATCGTGTTTATTCAACTATAAATAGGCCAAGCTATTGTAGTGTTTCATAATCAAAAATACCATCTCCTTAACATAGTTCTCTTAGTTTTTTATTATTTTTTATTACATTATTCATTTTTCTATTTTCGCCCGATGGTTAGCGATTGCGTTAAAAAAATATGTTCTTTGAAGACTCTAACTCCGATAATGAGTTGGAACTAATTAGCAAAATTGTTATGGCACATAAACAATTGAATAAAGAGGAAGGATCTAGATTACGTCATACGTTCATCGGTTGTGATTCTTTGCAAGGCCTCTAAAGGCTTTTTTTTCCGACTATTTTGTTGATTCACCGGTATATCCTCCAAAATTGTCTTGAATGAGGTTTCAGATGAATTGTTCTCTTTTTCTTTGTATTCAAACTACGCTAGAAACTTACAATTCATACCCTACCCATTTAAGAAATTGTGCTGAAACACAATTTATATTCCCTCCAAATGATGATAGTTGCACTTAGAATGCTCGTACTTAAGGTCACCAAATATATCATAGACAGTGGCTATCTACATGACTTGCTATATTAAAAATTCCATAACAATCAAGGGTGGCTACTACTTCATAAATAAACATCATAACTTCGACTTTAAAGGATTTTCATTTGTCGGATATGAATATATTCTCTTTGGACTTCATACAAGTCACTTATATCAATGAGCATAATTTTGTCCTCCTCCATTTGATCGATAATTTGCTTAACAAGAAGCGTCTCTTCCTCTCGAGCATCCGTTCTTTCCATAAGTTCCAGTTTCCTCTCACTTTCTATCTTCCTCTCTTCCTTCATCTCAATTAGTAACCTCACAAGCCTCTCTTCATTAGCATTATATTCTGTTTTTCGTTTATTCAATCACTCTTTTGCAGCCTTCCAAGTGGCCTATGAGCAACTCTACAAGGAGTGTGTGGATGCCAAGAAGAAGTATAAGAATTTTCTCAAAAGACTGACCATGGCTAAAGAAGAAAACAATATGGTTACTTGATTTTTTGGACGCGACCAACAAGAATGGAAGTGCCTTGATAACTAAGAGAGATTCATTTAGCAATAGGGTAATTGAACTTGATTGTGCTATGGATAAATTGAAAGTTAATAACTCTTTGCTGATAGATAGAGTGAATGCTCTAGAAGAATCTCAGTATACCTCTAATGTTGACCTCCTTGTTGAGTCTCCCACTTCTAAACTAAACAAAATCTTTGGCTTTCAAAAATCTTGTGGTCACGACTCACAAGTGTGGGCTTGGCTTTGATCATAAGGCTTCTACATCAAAAGGCCCATCAGTCAACAAAGGAAAAATGAATTTTGTTCTATCTTCCTTGTCTTTGAACAATGCTCTGATTGCACTTTAAAAAAACGTTATAGTAGTGACGTGATAACTGTTCACTAATTATTGCTACGTCATCATTGAGTGACGTGGCAATTTGTCACACGTTATTAAAAAAAATATAGTAACGTGTTAAAAAAATCCTTAGATTTTCTCTAATTTACTAAATTGCCACTTAGTTGCCTGCTTGCACATATTTTGGCCAAATGGATATGTTACAAAATGGGTCTACTTTTACTTAGAGAGAGAGATAGAGATTGCTAGTGAAGCAAACGAGTTTGAACTGAATAAAGAGAAGGTGTCATTTGGGAAATTGTTCTAAAAGGATATATCTAGAGTAGGATCTCTGTCTCTCTAATCTTGTTCTATAAATATTTAAATATTCCATGCAATTAATTTGGATTCAAATAATCCTCAACGAATCCCTTTCTAATCATAAACCCTCCCGCAATGTAAAAGAATATTTGGGATTTGACCACCCATAAATGTTATTTATGGATCATATGTCTCCTTCACACAATAGTGAGACACATGTTTGCTGCAGGGGTTGTCTAGGCATCATCCAATTGTAACATTTTGTAAAGCTAAAACATGCAGAAATGAGGCAGCTTTAGTAGTTCATATTTCAAGTACAGTGATTCTACTATAATTAATACTTGAATTTACATTTAAGTAATCAATTTTACCTTTGCTTTGTATAAAGATTGCTTTCTGTCGGGGTTTCAGCATTCTTTTCAGATGGGAAGCATGGATCTTTTTCCTACTTTCTGTTCATTATATTGTTTTATCAGTTTCTTTACCCAACTCCACAACCACAAGTCATCTCTGATTCCTATCAATTCTGTGGTTATTGGAGTCAATAAATATGTTGTACCACTAACACTAATGCAGATGGATGCAATTCCTATCATTGGAATTGCCATTCAAGAAGGCTGATCCTGAATCCCTTTCAGAATTCTTTGGAACTCCATAGCCCCCAGGAAAGGTATTGATTATTTATGGCTTCAAATCCCATTTGTTTAAGATCTTGTTTGCATAGTTTGTCTCAATGTACATCAACTAAGCCATCTGTTTTATAATGGTACTCAAATCACTTTAACTCACTGCTGGAGACAGGGCGGCAATCCCTTCACTACTCTGTCTGCTGTCACTCATCTAAATGTCTGTCACCAACACTCTTGCTGGTTTTCACTCTAACCATGCAAAAGTATGGCCAAAACTATTTAGATAGTTATGGTGAATTTATATAGTGAAATCATATGTCATTTTGTTAAAATTTTCACTGCATATAATTATGTAGTATACTTATGATGTTATGATCCTAGTGTCCCTATTCTTGATCATGTGTATATAAGCTCTTTGGTACTCTTTCCTTGCAAGCCGGTTTTCAAGAGTGAGTTCTATCCAAAGTTTGTAATATTTGGTATTAGAGCTAGCCATCAAGTCGAGGGGTTCGAGTCACAGAGGGGGTGACCTATGAGTTAGATTAAAATACTGATAAGTGAGTGGAGCTGCCAAAAGAGAAAGGGTTGCCATTAAGTCAGTGTCTATGGTGAACAAAAGCTTAAATTGATAGGAAAAAGTAAGTTTAATCATTTAATCAATACTTTAGCAACAATCACCAAAACTTAGATAGTAAGATATATGCGTATTACTTTCTCTTTGCCTAAACTGTCTCAATCAAATATACCTGGTAAGTTGAAACCTTAACTCATTATCAAGTTTCTTATTTAGTATCTCTGATACTTCTGCATCAAACGGGATGACATGAATTGTCCCCAAAACTTCCTCTTCATTGTCATAATTATCTTATCACAGAAGTCCAATTGCAGGTCATGTTGGCTTCCTTTGCCCAGAGATAAGATTAAGCATTTCTTTTTGTTGGGTATGTTCCTTTGAGACATATCTCCACCAAAATATGGAAAATAGGAAAGGATCACAAACCAGAGACAATGTTTGTATTGAAATCAGAGAGGATGCTCTTGTAACTTCTATGAGAGAAAAGATGGAAACTGTATCTACTTCAGTTTGTATCTCCAGAGTCCCTGATGAACTTCGCAAGGGAAATGCAAAGACATATATCCCTCACATGGTTTCCATCGGCCCTTTTCACCAAGGAAATGCTGAGCTAAAAGCCATGGAAGACCATAAGTGGCGCTATTTGTACGCAGTCCTCAACCGAAATTCGAACTTTGAAGCAAGCTTGGAAGGCTGTGTGAAAGTGCTTAGGGAGATGGAGCACAGAGCAAGGAGATGTTATTCAGAAACTATCAATCTCCCCACTGATGCCTTTGTGCAAATGATGTTAGTTGATGGCTGTTTCATCATAGAGCTATTCTTCAAGTACGCCTTCAAGAATCTGAGACGCAGAAGTGATCCTATATTTAGCAAACCTGGATTGCTCTTTGACATGAAGTGCAACTTGATTTTACTAGAGAATCAGATTCCCTATTTTGTTCTCCAACGCTTATTTCAAATCTTATCAATTCCTAAACAATGTAATCTGTCTCTCAATGAGCTCGTCTTTCGTTTCTTCAACAATATGATACCAGGAGATAAGCAGGCTCTTTGGGAGAAGTTTGACCAAGAAGGGAATCATTTACTTGACATGATCCGCCACTATTTCTTCCCAACAGGCCCAAGAAAGCAGCCAAATTCTGGAACCCAGCAAGGCTTGGATTGTGCAACACACCTCAAAAAAGCAGGAGTTAGGTTCAAGAAGGTAAAACACAAAAGCTTATTAGATGTTAAGTTTGTTAATGGAGTCCTTGAAATCCCATCTCTAGAGATTCATGGGTATACAGAAACACTCTTTAAGAACCTCATTGCACATGAGCAGCGCCACTGTGATAACACACAGCACATTACATCTTATGCCTTTCTGATGGGCAGCCTAATATCCTCTGAGAAAGATGTGAAGTTGCTGGGCAGACGGCAGATTCTCATCAGTGATGAGGGCAAGGAGAAAGAGGTTTCTGAACTATTCAGGAAACTCTGCAGGGATGAGAAAGTGAAGGACTTCTATTATGATGATCTTTTTGAACAAGTGAATGAATACAAGAGAACCAAATGGCATGCAAGTTTGCAGAAACTGAAGTGCAATCGTCCTGCTAAGATTATGTTCATTGTGGCTATTGGGCTTCTTGTTCTCACCTTTGTAGGAAGCTTATTTTCTGTACTCTCATTCTATCTCCACCATAAGTAGTGAAGATGAGGCCATGAGCTAGTGTCTCATCCTTCAATAAAGACATGATTATTTTCCTTCAATTTTAATTTGTCTCTATAATTTGTTAATGGTGTCTATCAGCATTCCAATGTAGCAATCACTGTCATTTAATTTCTGCAGTCAATCCAAAAAATGGCAAAAGAAAAAGTAATGGAATGGCAATTTGGCATTAATCCTTCATCTTACAATACTCAAATCAATTTATTACAGAAGTCCAACAATCATTTCACTTCTCCAGCCATATTCATATGAATCCACAGCCTTTCTCTTTATGACTTCATGATCCATTCAAACTTAAGAAGAAATGACAACACTTCTTCTAGAAGGAAGGAAGAAATAAATAAAGTAAATGAGGAAAATGGCAATTCATCCTTGACTAATTTCCCTTTCATTTTTTCTGATTGTTTTTCAGGAAGTCAAATGTGTCACATGATTCACATGGGCTGTTTTTCAAGGTCTATCGCAGTAAATAAAACTGTTGCTAGAAAACTGGTTTCAGGCGGATCTGTCTTAAATGCTATTATTAAAATAACAGCATGTATACTGTAGTATAGGTAACGGTCGAAATTGAATCTTAAAGTTAATTTATGTTTAAAAGCTTTTAATAAGAAATAAAAAATGAAAAGAGATTTTTTTAGAACAATCTTAACCATTACTTAAACTACACCATATAGCATGTATAAGCCCGATCCGTTTCAGGCAACTTCAACACTGAAATCGTCATCTCGGACAGCGTTTCAGACAAACACAATCGACAAAACACATTATTATGTCCACTTGCATTGTAGGGTGCCGTTGCATTCTCCACCATTCAAAGAATCAAAAGTAAAGAAAAGTTGCTGTCCTCCGTGAAGCACCACATCCCCACATATCCACCGTCGATCATCATCACAACATACATTACATTCGATCCTAAAAGACAATCCAACGGCTCGCACGAACCGTGTACGAGAAAACCTCACATGCATATTGATATCCTACAATACATGCCACTTGCTTTAAAAGGGGTAGCCTTTGCCAGCAGTTGCCATCATCTTTCTATTATTTCAGACAGACAGACATTTAACGTACACGTATTCGTCTGAGAGAGAGAGAGAGATGGAGGTGGCGCGGAGAGTTGCGGTGGCGGTTGACTTCTCGGATTGCAGCAAGAGAGCGCTTAGATGGGCGGTCGACAACGTTGTTCGGGACGGCGACTACCTTATCCTCCTTACCGTACGGCCCTCAGGCAACTACGAAGAGGGCGAGATGCAGCTCTGGGAAACCACCGGTTCTCGTAATTCTCTCTCCCTCTCTCTGTCTCTCTCTATTTCTCTCAATCTTTTCTTGGGCTCTGTTTGTTTCCTGAGAATTTTTTTTTTATTTTTTTATAAAAAAAAAAAAAAAAAATCTCAGATCATAGACGTGATGGGAAATGGAAGGTTAAGCATTTGTTTTTTTCCTGATGAGGAAGGGGCTGTGTTAATATACTAATAAAGCTGATCTCTGATTACTCCTAAATAAGGTCTTTTTTTTTTTGCTAATGCTTGGATGATGATTAAATTTCTCTTCGAATTTTCGCTTATCTTCTTAACGATCAGAAGGGTAGATTTTTGGATAGTGGGTCTCTTTATTGATATATGGAACAAGAGATGATAGATTCTTCATTGAAATTGGTTATATGCTTTTTACAGTTAATGGAGGTGGATTTTGATATATTACCATCCACTTCCAGGATCTATGCAGGGAAAAACCTGACTTTAGCGGTCTCCTATGTTGCAAATTCTTCAATTGTTTGGATTTTTAAATGTTATTGTCTCAAAAGATTTTTGATGATTGAATCTATTTAACAAGTGTTTGGTTTAAATTCAACACTCTTTTTCCTTTCCTGCTATTGTTGCTTATGGATGATGTTTGTTTGTTTGTTTGTTGCCTATATGCAGCGTTAATCCCTCTAATTGAGTTCTCTGATCCTGTCATTATGAAGAAGTATGGAGTGAAGCCTGATGCTGAGACCCTGGACATTCTCAATACTGCCGCTAGGCAAAAAGAGGTAGATTTCTTGATACTTCTGATATTAGTGTAATTCTCAACCATAATAACCTTGTGAGGTGGGAGCAGATTGTGGTGGTCTTGAAGATCTACTGGGGAGATCCTCGTGAGAAGATATGTGAAGCAATTGATAATATCCCTCTGAGTTGCCTTACTATAGGAAACAGAGGGCTGGGCAAGCTTAAGAGGTAAAACTCCATTCTTGGAATCAACTGTGGTGTTTGGTTAAGGTTCATTTTGGATTTTTTTAACTTTTGTTAATGCTCTATCCATTACCTTGGCAATCAAGTTAATATTTGACTTTTTAATTGAGGCAATGATGTGACACCAACCTACACTTTTTCTCCTCAGTGGGAGAGCTTTTTCCAAAATTTATCCACCATTTGTTTTGAGTATGAACAGAATATGCATGTTTGTTGCCAACTTTCTTAGGAAAAATGATTTTTATTTCAATGGATGCCTGGATGAATCCTAAAGTGAAGTGTTAAGGGTTCATATGAAAAATTGCTGAGGCACAAGTTAGTTGATTGCAGTGCATTTTGAAATTTGATTTGGGTTTGCTTTTGTTTGAATTTTACAGGGCTATATTAGGCAGTGTGAGTAACCATGTGGTCAACAATGGTTCCTGTCCTGTTACTGTGGTGAAGAATGTGGAACGTGAACATTAGTTCCTTTTCCTGTATGTGCTCAAGGAATAACTGCAATGCTGTCTGTGCTTCAACTGGATTTCTTTTGGCAGCCAGAATCCTACTTCTCTTGGTCTCTTGTCAAATAAAGCCTGCAATCTGTAACTTGAGTTTGGAGTTAGTGTATTCTAGGGTATCCTGTGTGATCTATTCTGCAAATTCTTGTATAGCAAGCAAATTCACTGTTTAGTTAACGTTTTGGATGTTCTTTTGTTGGTTTTTAGTAAAACAATCGAAGCAAGTTTTGCTTTGGAATTAAGAAATCAAACAAAGAAATTGCCTCTTAGCTTGTTTAATCTTATAACACCAATGACTTTCGCTCTGTTGAAGTTCGTTTTTTCGATTACGTTACGTTGCCTCTGTTTCTCTAGTTAATTTTTCTTGGATTAAATGTTTAACTCCATTATTTTCTATTAGCTTAAACTTATGAGATAATGCACAGATAATATGAGAATTCTCCGTAAGCAATACATTTCTTCTAAATTAAGCAAAGAAATGAACAGAAATCCTCCTCTTAAGGGGGAAAACACAAACAAATTGCCTATTTTGATGCTGCCCTAGTTGCAGAAAGCATGACACTAGTCATGGCCTCATTCCATTACAAATTTACAAGCATTTTCACATGGTGATTTTCATTCTTTTCCTATTAAGCTTAGCTTGAATCTTTGTTCAGTCTTTAATTATAAGCATTATCTTAACCAACACCAACAGAGGAAGCTAAATTAAGGTCATCTAAAAAACACCATCCACCAATCCAATTGTTTCGTGGGGGCAAAATCCATGACCACCCATACACTATATTTATAGATTACCTCCGTGAAACCATGCCAACTGCAAGTAATACTCATTTTGCCTTCCTATTTTCCTGGATACCTGCCTTTTGCCTTCCCCATTACTCATTTTTCTTCTTCTCCTCATTTTTTCTTCCCATTTGCAAACAAGCCAAGAAATAATGGGGAGGGCTAACAACAAGAAAATACCACTCATCATCTCATTCTTCTCTCTTGTCTTCTTCAACTCAGCGCGAGCCCTGTGTGTGCCGCGCAACTCGTCAAACCATCATGCCTCTCCACCATCGCATTCTCCTCCGAAGGCAGATCCTCCCACTAGCCATATTTCTGCCCCGTCTCCGTCGGTATATCCTCCGTCCGAGTCCGTTTCACCGTCGCACTCTCCACAGGGACAACCTTCAACCGCTCCTTCAGGATCTCCATCAGTTTCTCCTAGTTTACCAACAAATCCCGCCATCAAAAAAACATGTGACGCCACAGACTACCCTGCTCTTTGCCTCTCCACCTTAGCTCCATTTCCGATCGGCAAGACAGACCCCCTCTCTGTGCTAGAGTTGGCAGTAAGGGCTTCCATCCAACACACAACCAAGGCGCTGGCCAAGGCTACACAACTCGCAGCCGGAGCCGACAGCTCCGAATCCATCTTGGACTGCAAAGACATTTACGACGATGCTCTAGATAACTTTGAGAATGCCATGGATGCAATCCATCCTCGTGACATTGGCACAGTCAACACCATGCTTAGCGCGGCTTTGACAGACTTTGACACATGCGAGGATGGATTTGATGGAGAGTCCCCATTTTCTTCCTACGATGACAAGGGTACCAAGTTGGCTAGCATTTGCCTTGCCATTGCTTCCTTGGTGAAGTGATATGTTTCTTGGTGAAGTGATATGTTTCATTCTCTTCCTAAGAGATTGAGAAGCTCTCTTGGGATTCAATTTATAAGAGTTATAACAGCAATAAAAAAGCTTTGTAACGTATCAAATGTGACTATCGGTGAAGTTTGTAAAATAGGATGGTTTGGTTTGAATGAAAAAAGTTTCACAAATTTGTATTACCATTATCTTCATGAGCATGTATGTTTTTTTAGGTTATTAATTTCTTGTACCAAAGAGATTGCATTGTTAATCACAAAAAAATGAGTTTAAATCATTTTCCCCTTCCCCGAGAGGAGAGGAGGGACGAACTCCTTCTCTTACATATTTGACTATTAGGGGTCAATAAATTTTATACTTGATCTACATTCTCTTACAAATTCAATAGATCAACCATTAGATTTGTAAGGTCTATTATTAGCTTATGTGGAGCCCACATAAGTCCACACATCTGATGGTTGATTTGCAAGATGAGATGAGCCAAATATAAGAAAAATATTGACCTCTAGCATTTATCAAGAAAAACAAATATTTAACAAAAAAATGTGTTTGTGAACCGTTTACGCCGCATGTGGTGTGATACTCTTTATGAGTCAATCTTGCCTTTCCTTTTCTAGAGGTAAAAAAAATGATTACAGTTAACAGTTATCTACAAAAATCAATAAGTGTAATCGCCTAGATGGTTAGTAAAATTTATTAACCGCCTCCACTAACCGTTTATGCTGGCGCCTAGGTGGTTAACTAGCTGTCAACGGTTAATAACCCTGATAACTGTTAACCGCTTTTTAAAGAAAAAAATTTTAAAAAGTTAAAAAAAATTAAAAAAAACAACAACGTTATTTAATATATTTTTATATTTTTTTAACGGTTAGTGGGCAGTTAATAACCATTGGCATTTTCACTCCTACCTTTTGGATAAGTTGATGAATGTATTTTTTGACATTTTCATTAGTAATTTTAGCTAAAAATGTAAAATAACTAAAGTCATTAAGAATGCTCTAATTGAGTTATTTTTATTTTATTCTTTTATATTTATTTAAAAACCTAAAATTGTTTCTTTAAGGCTAGCCTGTAGTACTCGCTCTCCATCAAGTTCAAGTTTTTTTAATGAGAAATGATTAGTATTAATATTTTGTTGATATATATTTTATATTATTTTATAAATTAATTATTAAATTTATAGATTACACATAAGTTAATAGTAGATTTTACAAATCTAATAGTCAATCTATTAAATTTGTAAAATAGTATAAGAAAAATATTGGCAAATTATTCAAATAAAAAAGATATATATATATATATATATATATCACCGAGACGAGAAGCTTTTAAGCAAGAAAAAAAAAAAACTGCATAAAATATTTGCTTAGGAGACGTAAAAAGAAAAAAAATAATAATAAAAAAATGGAGAGAAATGGAGCAGATAAAGAGTCTCTGCCAGACTGCCACCTTTAAAGCAAACCAAAAACCAGTCTCAAAGGGGCAAAACTCCACTCTCTCACGCTCTTAACCACACTTCATACCCTACTTTGCTTTGAGTCTCCCACTTCTTTTCCTGGCCACCCAGGGTTTCTGCTTGCCTGAGGTTGAGCGCCATGCTTTTCTTTTAGTTTCTGCCTTGCTTTCTTTTTTATTTATTTTATTTAAAAAACAAACTTTCTCAAGCATTGTTTGTTTCGAGGGAAATTTTTTCATTTTTCTTCTGGGAACAATGGGCCCCAGGAAATAATTATAAGAAAAAAAAAAATAGTTACCTTTTTATTTTTTTTTAAAATATTTTAAAGAAGAAAGCAAGTTATGAACGTTTATGATGCTTGCTAAGTCTCCAGCCAAGTGGTAAAGACAGAATCCGACTGGCCCTATGGTTATTTGTGGCTTAGATGAGATAATTTAGCTTCAAAATGATGACTTCTTGGTTTATACTTTTTTCCTTGATAACTGAACACAGCATTGTTTCATTGTCATTTTAAGGTCAGAGATTTTCTACTCATTCTGTACATTGGTTTGAGAAGTAATACATTGTATTATTCACTTTTAACTGATGGGTATCTCTTAATTTTCAATTTCAGTTGTTATTCTGTTATATAATTTTCGTAGTTGCATTTCAACTCATTCTGTACATTGGTTTGAGCAGTAATACATTATATTATTCACTTTTAACTGATGGCTATCTCTTAAATTTCATTATCAGTTGTTATTTTGTTATATAATTTTCACATTTGCATTTTTTGTTCTTTCTGATAGGGTTTCTCTTCTAATTGGTATGTTTATATATGTATGTATGTATGTATGAATATATGCATTTCTCTTTTTCTAATTTTCTTCATCACTTTTAACTGATGGCCTAGTTCTCAGTCTAGAACTGGTCATTATCTGCTAACTTTGTCCATTGTTATTATGCACATCACCATAGGTCTCCTGCTTTGTTATTATTGAGTTCTGCTGATCTTCCTCTCATCATTTTGTAATTGTGTAGCAGCAGTAAAACCACAATAGCAGTGTTGCAAATTTTTGATATGAATGGAAAGCTTTGGTGGGTCCAAAGTTGCTGTTATTGGCTGCCCTGTGAGGAAGAAGAGGAGTCGTGTATCTCGTAGACCTCACCCTGATTCACAGACATTTCTACAGAGATTTAATTTTTTCCCATCATCACCACAACCTTTAGGCAGTGGAAGACGCAATGAAAACAAGAATTTTAGTGATGCAATAGTTGTTCCTGATGGATTAGGAGCTGAAAACAAGCTGAAAAAGCTAAAGCTCAAGGTTGGTGGTGTTACTCATACTATTCACGCCAAGTCTAGCAACGACTTAAGTGGTGATTCCTTGGTCACAAATGTTTATCACTGTTTTGATGGCCCTAAGCATCATGAGAAGCGGCTTCTGCAGGTATGTTGTGTTGATCCTCGTCAATCAGATTGCAAATTGTTCTTATTTTAATGGAAGGATGTACTTCTACAGAAAACAAGAGGCTTATTCAGGGCATTTCTAGTCCAATGGTTTCTAGATTAGCTCATTGAAGAGATTTAATAGATTCACATATCCATGGCTTTTTGAAAGGATTTAATTTCATCCGATCTGAGGTTGATCTACCTTTTATCTTTTCCTCATATGATCTTTTCCTCATATGACCTTTTCCATCCATTATGGAGGAGTTTTTTCCTCTCCCTTATATAATGTATAAGATATTCAAGCATATACTGTTTAGATGTTATTGTGTTTATGGGATATTATTCTTAAATTATGTAAGAAAAGCTTCTCATTAATATGTTTGATGCAGGATATTGATGCCAATCATGTCTATCCTTTGGACAAGGGGAATGACCTTAAATATAAATGGAAGGATTTTTCCAAAACTGGTTCTAGTTTTGGAAAGGAATATTCTACAAGGGGAATGACATCTAAGGGAAGTCCTTCTCTGATTTATGAGCCTGTTCGCAAGAGTAACCGGGTTCCTAAAAGACGAGTCTTGGATGTAGGAGTTAATGATAATGATGATGAAGATGAGGAAATCCGATTTCTTGGGAGACTGAATGCTCCAAAAATGCCTGAAGATTATGTCGATGAGAAGATTAGTCAAGTGGCTGATGGCATGTATGGTGATAATGTGGAATATTATGGATCGCCAAGATCAGGAAAATATGGTAGAAAGAAGTCAAAATCAGAGAAAGTATATGAGGATAAAGATTATGTAGAAGAAGAAAAAGAAGCAACCTTAGATGTTGAATTTGAATACGAAGGGAAGAAGTTGAAAAAGGGATCTCTTGATTTATTTGTAGAAGGAAGAAATGTATCGACTCCCACTACACGCAATCGGGCATTTCAATCTGGCAAAGACGTTTTATCTGGATCTGGTTTGGGTATTACTGACCTCTCAAATGGGGCTTCATCGAAAAGTGAGCATTTATTTTTGTCATGCTATTGTTATTACATTTTTCCATATAATGTACTTTTCTGTGCCAAGTACCATTAATGAATTGAATTTGTAGTGATAAGATAAACGCCCGGTATATCTAAATGTGTGTATGTGCATATATATTGAACCTTTTTACTTGAATAATTCCATCATTGGTTGGTTGATGACAGGGAAAAAGGAGAAACTGTCTGAAGTAGAACAGCAATTAAAGAGAGCTGAGGCTGCACAGAGACGTAGAATGCAATCAGAGAAGGCTGCTAGGGAGGCTGAGGTTTGCTCCATCATGTCATGCTTTATTTGTCTATTGGCAAGTAAACTACCTCACTTTCTTTGTGTTTTAGGCTGAGGCAATTAGAAAAATACTTGGTCAAGATTCTGGAAGAAAAAAGAGGGAAGAGAAGATGAAGAAGCGGCGAGATGAATTAGCACAGGTTGCCGAAGAATCGACAAACATCCTGCATTTTCTTTCTTCTTTCATTCATTTTCTTCTCAGAATCTCAATGTTAAGTTTCTTCACCCTTGCATCTGAAATCAATTTTCATTGTTATGTCATGCAGGGAAAGGCTGCTAACGCCATTACACTTGCATCAAACACTGTCAGATGGGTCATTGGTCCTACAGGGACAATTGTTACATTTTCTGAAGATGTGGGTCTACCAAGTATATTTGACCCTGTGCCCTGCAGGTAAAAGTTTGCTCTTTCTTGTTTTTGTTTTTAATCATTATTAGTATTTACCCATTCTTCTTTCTTCATATATATATATATATATGGTTGTGTTTTCCTCCTTGGTACTTGATCTATGTCATTACATTTGATTGTTTGATGGGGTTAAATTTTGTGAGTTTCAGTTATCCTCCCCCACGAGAGAAATGTGCAGGTCCGAATTGCACAAATTCATACAAGTATCGGGATTCCAAGTCGAAGCTTCCCCTCTGCAGTCTCCATTGTTACAGGGCAATACACCAGAAGATGCAACCTCTACTTGCCTGCTGATGTCATCCCTTCTCTTCTCACGTAATGTCTGCAACATTGTAGTTTTGTCTGGTGATGGTTGGATTAGCAGGTGGAATTTCATCGTTTTGAAGTGATGCAAACTGAATATAAGTCTGGTGGGTAGCCTCATATCTCTGTGGAGATCAATTTTTGAAAATGGAATGAATTGTAGGGGAAGGGATTGGATATATATACATATATATTACAAAAAATTTTATGCTTGAATTGAAGTGAGATCCTGCAAATCCTGGCATATTAGCTTATGTTTATGCCATTAAAGCTTACATTGATGCCTAGGAGATTGGATTCCTTTCCATTGGTTTTGAATCGATATTATTATTTTCTTTCGATGGCTGGATTCAAAACAATGCTGGGTTGGGATTTGAAAATATGACTTTCTAAAATACAGTTAAGCGTCGGAAAAACAGCAGTCTTTAAAGTTACAATTTAGTGTTTAAAATCGTGCATTTTATAAAACTTTTCATCATGCCTGCAATTAGAAATTGTAATTTTTTTAGAAAAGCACTTAAATTATACATTTTCTGTGATTTTGACTTAAAATTACACTTTTTGTCTACAAAATCGCATTGCTAAATTTAATCGCCCATCAGAAGAACAAGTCCGACCCTGAGAAGTAAAATATGGATTAGTTAGATTAGAAGCTTGTAGTTCATAGAGTCATCAATAGGCATTTCACACGCATACAAAAGCTCACAACACAGGCAGTACCAGTTATGGATGGTCACGCTTACAGTTGCAAACAGGTTGCATATCAACATTATTAGTTACAACAACTGGATATATATATCGAGGGAACCATAATAGATAATATATGCAAACTCTTCAAATTTAAATGAAAACCTTGACTAGATCAATATGTATACTTTCCAATAACTATACCGCGTGGCGTCTTGAATTGTAAAGCCAAGCTTAAACTACCAAATATCTAAGATCCGTCTGTGAATAGGCCCCCATGTCCGCTAGATTTCATGAACTTTTTCAGCAAAAGAACAACAATTGCAAAGGTGAGTCCAACAGCAGCCCATGTAAACAACCTGTCATCGGCCGCTTTATGAACCCTCGTTTCTGGCTTTTGTAGTGGCTGATCTCTTGAGCCACTGGATGGAATCTCCCTTGATGCCCTAACTCCACCAGGGCTCGAATCAGCATTTACAGGGCCCTCTTGCACTTCTTCAACAATCCTGTCACCTACTGTTGGAATTTGGAGCTCCTCCCCAGCATTTTGAGAATCCTCCTGGGCTTCACCCTCCCTGTTTGTGGGCTGTTCTTCTGGAGCCTGAGAGGAGCTGACTTGAGGAACAGGGGGTGCCTTGCTTAGCATATATTCATGAATCTGTGGTATTCAAATATTCATTACAACAGGATTTGGCAATAATAAAATAAAAACATGCAACTGGGAAGAGAACTTAAGTACTACTATACCTCATCAATTAGTTTTTGACGTTCACCAGTCCCAAATTTTGGGGGTGCTTCACGAGACTTGACAGCCAAAGTTTGCCTCTCTTCCTTCTTGTAGTCTAGTGAGCCCAGTGCGCCATTTGGGTTGGTGGGCATGAATGCAATAAGTGCAACTAATGCAGTCCGCACTGCCAACAGCAACACAACATTAGCCATGTGAGAACTATAGCCAGAATGGGCAATTTTAAAAGGTTGAGAAACTCTCATTTATCATTTTGAATGGACCAAGTATCCATATGCATGTGAACCTAAATCACCATTGGTCATTAAAGTAAAGATAGGAAGCAAAAATGAAGAAAATGTAGGTTTGACATTGATACATTGCCAGTGGAATCCAATCAAGCACCACACAACATGAATCAAACAAACAAACAGATACACGTGTATTGATCAAATTTTAACTGTCTTTCATCTTATATACCAAACCATGTCCACCTCAGAGCCTAGTCTACTCCTATGAGCATGTCAATAATTGCAAAAGAGCTAAATAGTAGAAATAAAAAGACCAAGACAAAGCTCGTTATACAGCTCTATTCCCATGCCATGCAACTAAGACAAAGGCAACGAGACAAACGTATAATTTCCCCAGAAAAACTTATACATATATCAATATTGATGTGATCATGGACTAAGCAATCCAACTACAATGTTAGACCAACTGTCATCCTATGAACCTATATATCAAAACCAAGTCACATTGAGTTTCAGGCCTGGGCAAACAAATGAATATTACTGCCAAAAGCACAAGATCAAAAAAAAAAAAAAAGTGAGAGTAAAAGGGTTAAAAGAAGGCATATGCTAAAGCTACTTAGCAATTTCATAGTGGACAGAGGTTCATAGCATTTTCATTTTCATGAGGCAAACATAGCAACCTAATGAGTTTAGGAATCTGTTACTATCTCTGGACATAATTTTGCACAAACATCAGAAATGCGTATAGAAGAATAACATTTACCACTCCATGATGGCTGCCAGTGCTCGGGATGATGATTCGATATGCTTAAGCAAATCTTGGTTTGGGTTTCGAATCGACCATTTGGCTGAACAAACCACAGTATAACTCATTAGCACATCATAATTGCATGACTAAAATAACGATTGGTCCAACCCAGTTAATATTTTAGGGCAGAAAGCAAAATCTTACAGTGAGCAACATAAATGAAGGAGGCTTAAATGGGTACTCCGCAGGCAACTGGATCCGCCCATGATAGATTCCACCCTCGAATTCAGTATCACAGGGTCCCCTGATTGCAAATTGCCATTCAAATATGTTCTCCTGAAACCAAATATCAAAAGCTTACACTACTGATAACACAACATTAGTAGAAATTAGCCCAAATTGCATTCAATACAAATACTTCCACAATTCTACCCACTAGGGTTCCTTTTTTCTTTCTAATTTTTATAGGAAGAGGGATCTGGGGTCACTGAAAAAACAAAGAAAACCCAAAAGATTGAAGTATACAATTAAAAAGAAAAATATCCGTATAAAACCATTCAACAGCTACGAAAATACCTAAACCTACACAAGAATATTATTAGATAAAAAAGAAACAATTCTTCTAATCTGACTTCAGCTATATGGTTAATAAGGTCATTATTTCTTTACTTTCAGCTAATTGCATAAACCAAAAAAAAAAAAAAAAAAACAATTTGAATAGATTAATACGGCCACTAATTCTGTAATTTCAGCTAATTGCATCGACCCGAAATAGAAAAAAGTGAAAATTTCATTCCCAATTGCCGCACAGATCCAGAAAACTACATATTAAAGTTAAATCGATTCAAACCCACCAAATCTACAAATTTAACAATTTCATTAATCAAATTTTACATATAAAAAAAAAAAAAAAGACTCATTTGAAAGCGCAAAGCAAAAACCTCGAGAGGTAGACTCATGAAATCCTCGGACGGATTAGATTGCATCTCCTTGAGCTCCTGTAGAATCCGCTTCACCGCCGGGTTTTTCCGGTTGTACTTGTCCTCCGCCATTCGATCCGACCAGCCGGCCCCCGCCGATTAAACCGTATCTACGCGACCCCTAAACGTATAGGTATACGTCCGTCGACAAAAAGAACTCTGCAGATTTACGAGAGAAAGATGGAGGTTGTTTTCCTGGTCTTTATTTAGATTTAAAGATATTTTCTTTGGAGCTTACACGTCAATTCGTTGGTCGTTTCCTGACGTGTCAGCTATCTATTGGACCTTTGTGGATCGGTCAAGAGAGTGGAACCGATTTTGAAATCATCACCAATCCCCAGCAATAGCTGGGGAATTGCTGATGGGTTTTGTTTTGTTTTTTTGTTTTTTTTTTTTTTTTTGGTTATTATGGACCGCTGGATGTCTAAATCTTGCTATGTGTCCCATTCAAAAAATATAATAAAATATTATATAGATTTTAACAAATAAATATAAAATCAAATAACAAAAAATTAAAAAAAATTAATTTAATAATATTGGGTGGCTGGCCACCCTATTTTCCACCATAGGGGTGGCCGGCGCCACCCCCATGGCAAACCACCCCCTAGGACCAAACCAAAAAAAATTTTGTTTTTGAGTTTGGCCCGAAGCCACCCCCCAACAAAGCCACCCCCCAAGGGCTGGTTGGGGGTGGCCGGCGCCACCCCCATGGCCCTAGGGGTGGCCGAACCACCCCCTGAGGCCCTAGGGTGGCTTCGGCCACCCCCAAGGGCCATTGGGGGTGGCACCGACCACCCCCTTGGCCCTATAGGGCCAAACCCAAAAACAAATTTTTTTTGGTTTGGTCCTAGGGAGGGCCATGGGGGTGGCGCTGGGCACCCCCATGGCTGAGCTGGGGTGGCTGGCCACCCCCTATGGTGGAAAATTGGGTGGTCAACCACCCTATGTTATTAAATTAATTTTTTATTATTTGATTTTATATTTATTTGTTAAAATATATATAATATTTTTTTAATAGGACACGTGGCGAGATTTAGACCGTTGGATTTTATTCAACGGTCTAGATTAACAAAAAAAACCCACAACAATTCTTCAGTTATTGCTGGGAATCCTGATCCATAGACCGTGGGATTAGGATTATTGCTTACTTCTGTTCCTCACTGGCATTGCTGTTATTGCTAATAAATATAATGGTAGGAAATGAATAACAATTTTTGACCCGACTTATGAATTTGAGGCATTAGAACTTAAATATTAGTTTATAAAAAAAAATTAAAAAAAAAAAAACTTTTATTTCCATTTTTTATTATTATTATTTTGTTACTTTTTAGAGGCAGCCATGCGTTGGACGACGCTTGGCTACCTCAATTTAGCTGCCGCATAAACGGACTCATCCCAATTCTATCGTTGGGTTTTGCCTTTCATTTGTAGAGTTTGTACAAGCCATCTAATATAAAGATAAGTACAATTTGAATTTAAACATTACAAATCATATCTACAATTTGCAGATTGGTTAAACAACAAAAACAGGAAACCGCCAACAATGAACAAAAAGGGACAAAGACCAAGCAAAAACTGTCTGATGTCGCTCTCTAAGCTCTCCAAGCTTATTTAAAGAAAACCTTAAAAAACTGCAGGCTACATTGTAAGCTCCCACGTATATCTTCCTTTCAAGAACCAAGTCTTCTATTCCTATGTATTCCACTTTGTCTCTTATATTATCTTTGTTGCTTGTTTGATTTTAGTCCATGTTCCTTTCTAGGCTGAAATACTTAGGAGAAATCTTTAATAAGCATGATTAACTGGACCCATATATGTCTATCCAAATGGCATTTCATATAGTCAAATAATTGCGTGCCACGCTACCGGATGCCTTGATAACATCAACACATCCAAATATTATTTAGATCCCAGATTGTGAATTTATCTCCATTTTCTAAATGGACAACGAAGTGTTTTCTTTCCAAGAGTTTGGATTTCATGGAGTTGAAGCTAAATTTAGTTGTTCTGATAAAGGGTTGGAGAGTATGGAAGAAGTGAATGGTGGGAAACAATTCAATTTCAATGGAGCTGAAGATTGGGTTTCTGACTTTGGTTTCTATCAACAGGACTTATTAGAGGAAGGATTCCTCTTCTCCAAATATCGACAAGAAGAAGAGTACCAGACTGTCTCACCACCGCTTCAAACATGTCTAGAGGAAATTGAGAAGCTTGGTAAATTCCCAACTCCAATTCCAGAAGTTGAACCCCAGCAGGAAAAGCTGAAGCCATTTCCTTTAGCCTCACTTGAGCTTCTAAACAACTACAGAAATAGGTTCAAACGGTTTAATGTGGAGGAAGGCCATAAATTTTCAACTGAGGAAATCATAAGGCTTGCTGGAGCAAAGTTCATTCGGTGCTCTTCCAAAACCGCTGATGATCTTTCCATGCTTAGGCATCCTTTTGATTTTTCCTTCTATGGCCTCTCCAATGAAGAGAAAAAAGATGTGGAGCTTGCTGGGTTCCTTTTTGCTTCTGCTGAGAAAGTAGGCTGTCAGCAGTTCTACCGGGCAAGCAAGTTGCTCAACGAGTGCGATCGATGGTCTTCCAATACAGGGGACCCTGTTCGCCGAGTTGTTTACTATTTTTCTAAAGCTCTCCGAGAGAAGATTGATCGAGAAACAGGAAGAATCACATCAAAGGACTTGGAAAAAAGAGTGTCTTTTGACGTCGATGAGGCAATGATGAGTTTAAACCACACCGTGCTTGCATCTCATGAAGGTCTTCCGACTCTTCCCTTCTGCCAGGTTGCAGAATTTGCTGGAATCCAAGCCATTATAGAAAGCATGGCCGAGGTGAGGAAGATTCACATAATTGATCTTGCCATTCGGAATGGGGTGCAATGGACAACCTTGATGCAAGCTGTTGCAAACCGACATGAATGCCCTCTTGAGCTTCTCAAGATTACTGCTGTTGGGACTACTTCAAAACATGTAATTGAGCATACAGGCAAGCAGCTAGCAAGTTTTGCCCAGGCTGGAAACTTACCCTTTTCTTTCAAGGTAGTTATGGTATCAGACATGCTGGATCTCAAAGAAGATCTTCTTGAGATAGATGCTGATGAAAGAGTGGCTGTCTACTCTCAATACTTTCTGAGGAGCATGCTTTCACAGCCCAATTGGCTGGAATCTATAATGGGAGTTGTCAAAAGCATCAATCCATGCATAATGGTTGTCATTGAAGTTGAGGCAAACCACACTTCACCTGCTTTTGACAGCCGTTTCATTGAAGCTCTTTTCTTCTTTAGTGCATACTTTGATTGCTTAGAAACTTTTATGAAACGGGATAATCCAAATAGAATGATCATAGAATCAGAATACTTTGGTGAGGGAATTAGGAGTATAGTTGCGGGGAGGAAAGGAAGATTCGACATGTAAAGATTGATGTCAGGAGAGCATTTTTTGCCCGGTTTGGAATGGTGGATACAGAACTGAGCATCTTGTCCTTGGACCAAGCACACCTCATGATTAAGAGATTTGATTGTGAGAAGTCTTGCAAGCTTGATATGAATGGAAAATGCCTGATTATTGGGTGGAAGGGTACACCAATTCATTCTATCTGTTTGGAAGTTCCTTTTACCAGAATGAAAGGGCCTAGACTTGGTGGATTAGAATCTTTTCTTGTATAATACCCTTATAAGGACATATTTATTTGATGATTGTAATCATCAGTGCCCCTTGTCACATACTATTGTTTTTTACATCCCTTGGTTTATTTTTTTTATTTATTTATTTTTTCTGAGCAAATAAGAAAACATGAATAAAAAAACCAAAAAAGGGTTGGGCTCCCCAACAACAAACCCAAAACAGTAATACAATGCAGAAAATATAAACAAATAGAAAATGGGCCAAAAAATGGCCCGGTCCTCTGGATCTTGGTCAACAGATCAAGAAATGGCACCATCAAAGTGGTATTTTAGGCAAGCCAAAGATCTCACTAGTTTTGAAACAACAACACCCTCTAAAAGGAAGTTGTTGAAGGAGAGGCACTAAATTCTCATCTGGATCTGCTGTAGGGGAGAACCGATTTCCGATTGATGAAGCAATCTCTACAAAAATATCAAACTATAGTAGCTCAAGGAGATAAATACCCACAAAAAAAAAACAACAAAACACAACAAACAAAAATACAAGACACAAAGCAAATCAAAATACAATAAAGAAAGCAAAAACCCCTTAGCAGCATTAGCAATGGAGCGAGATTCTTGGGCCGGCGAGTGTAAGTCATTCATCAGAACATGAAGTACACACGCCGATGATGGAGACTGGAGGGCCAAAATCAAATGAGCAAAAAACAACAAAACACCAGTAGGGGTGGAGGTAGGCGGGCGAAGGAAAAGTGCATCTATCCTACATGTGAAAAGTGACAATGTGAAAAGTGCATCTATCCTACATGCCTATGGTGTTTGCTTTACTTTCTTAAACTTGTATGAGAATTTCCCTTTCATGCATGTCTTAATTGCAGGCCAAGTTCAGAAGAAAATCATTGTGGCCAATTAAAAGTTAATAAGAGGGGGGCACTTTGTACTATCTATGTTGCTTGTTTTTTTCTAATTATCTATGTTGCTTGTTTAATCACTCTTCTATGTCGTTTGTTCTTGTTCCTTCCTTAGCCGACCTTTTTTTAAGGAGAAATCTTTTATTTCAACTTGATTAGGACCTTCGGTCGGATTCTAATTTTTTTTTTTCCTTTTTTATGAGAAATCTTGTTTATTCTAAAACGTACAATTCCAAATGGCATTCATGCGTGCAGTCAAATAATGAGTGCCCTGCTGCAGGCCACCTTGTTTACATGAAACTCAACTTGACGATACTGGGCGTAAGAATTCAAGAATTATATTGTGAGAAACAGTTTAAATATTATTTCTTTGGCTTCGGATTACCTTGTAGATTTTTGTTTTAGTTCTCTTTTAGGGAAGGCTAGCTTGGGTTTGAACTTAAAAGATTGGGTTAAATTCACTTTACTCCCTAAAGTTTCAAGAGTTTTTAAATTCAAACTTCAATCTTTAAAAATTGGCAATGTGAGTAATGTTTCAAAAATTTTCAATTCAGACCCTCAGTTACTAATTTTCATCTAATTGGACGGAAATCATCTCACGTGCATCTTACGTGAGATTTTGATATCTCTATTCCAATTTTGCCCTCATTAAAACCTATAAAATTACGTAATTACCTTCAATTTTATAGGTTTTAATAAGGGTAATTACGTAATTTCATAAGATTTAATGAGGCCAAAATTGGAATAGATGGCATCAAAATCTCACGTGAAACGCACGTGAGATGTTTTCCGTCCAATTAGAGGAAAATTAGTAACAGAGAGTCTGAATTGAAATTTTTTAAAATATTACCCATATTACCAATTTTTAAACATTAAGGTTTGAATTGAAAAACTTTTGAAACTTTGTGAGGTAAAGTGAATTTTCTCTTAAAAGATTCTTGTAATTAAAAAAAAATAATAATAAATAAATAAATAAATAAAAGCAGCTTTTTGAACAGACCACTGTTCACTTTATGGATAACCATCCCTCCTTTTTTACGTGATGGGAGAGGGGTTACGGGTATGAAAAAGACATTATTTTATTTTTTAACTAATAAATACCACTTGACAAAATATAATTCAGCTTCATGTAAGGTCACATTATAATTAAAATAAGGTATCGATTTCTGTGCAATTACCGATTCTTGATTAAGAAGATAAGTTTAATTAAGTGGAAAAGGATCCTCTCCATTTCAAAATCCCTCCATTTCCTCCATTTAGTGTATTTTGAAGGGTAGTGTTGTCCAAAAGTTTTAATGATGGTAGTGCAATAAATACAATACCCTTCAAAATGCACTAAATGGAGGAAATTGAGGGATTTTGAAATGGAGAGGATCCTATTCCAAGTGAGTTAGACTGATCAGGAATATCCCTTCAATTTTTTTAAAAAAAATTTGAGATTTTCTTATTATTAGATTCTAGTCAAGTAGTCATGTTTTATATCTAACAATTCACAACATGTCAATTATCACACAAAATAAATGCTGAAGTTAATAAAAATTTCTTTTCTCTCTAGTTTATTTAGGCGGATCAGGCTTATATGCTGTAGTTAAAACTAACGCATACATACTGTTAAAAAATTCAAGGGTGAAGATTTAATTAAAGTAATTGAAGGGTTTAGATCTATCATAATAAATACCAATAAATAGATGAAGTGATGGATGAAAGAGAAAATTTGTATTTATTATGATAGATTTGTGCCCTTCAATTACTTTAGTTAAATCCTCACCCTTGAATTTTTTAACAGCATGTACGCTATAATTTTAACTACAACATACAAGCCGGATCAGCCTAGTTTTAACTAAAGTAATTGAAGGGCATAGATCATGTATATATGGGAAGCTTTCAGCTTAAGGCCCATGCTTGGGATGTCTTATTGTCATGCCTATAAAACAGACGTGTCCTGATTAGTAACTTAATTTCAAATTGAACATCTAAATTTCTTCCAAATCTGTCGGGAGGAAATATTCTCTAATCCTTTTTTTTTTTTTTTTAAGAAAAATATAGAACTTCCATTGATGAAATTTTATGAGCATGCATAAAGCTCTTATAACATAAAGCATACAATTCTGAAAAATTATAGTCAAAAGCTATGAAGGATACAAAGTCATAAAAATGACTTTAAGCTTCCGCTAACTCATGTATAATTACATTTAAAGAACATATCTACTTGGTGCAGACTAAATATAAGACATGAGTAACACAAATACAAAACAAAAATAAAAAAACAACTAGAAACTAAAAATCCAGCCATGAGAATTAAGCCTCCACACTGATCTACTCCATCATCAACCTAAAGGCCATGACAAACAAAATAAAAAACAAAAAATAAAAACCCCACAAACAGCAGCAGAAGAGCATAGCATCGTAGACATCCCTTCAAAAGACGCACCTTGGCCGAAGAAGATGATCAGATATAATGTTGAAGAAACTAGATCTGGATCTAGATCTAGATTTACAAACTAGATCTAAAGTAACCCGCCGAAAACAGAAACCGATGGAGCCTATAGAGAAGACACCGAGCACTGCTATCATGAAAAGGGAGGAGGAAAGATTTAGATCTAGAACTTTCCTCCTTCTCCAATCCATTTAAAATAGTGTTATGTGTTTATAAATATTTAAAAAAAAAAACACATTAAATTTAGTTTAAGTTGGTAAACTGCTATTAATAATGTTAAGAATTTAATGTATCTTTTAAATATTTATAGACACTTGACACTATTTTAAATGAATTGGGGTGTGTGTAGACATCACTAAAGAAGAAGAAACCCTAAGCCTTGAGAAACCCTAAGCCCTCCTCCAGAGCGCCGCCGCCTCAGGGGAGGAGGGATGCCCGTTGCCTACATCCCTCCTCCCTTCCTTGCTTCCCGTTTTTTGTTTTAGGTTTGTTTCTGTCTTTGGTGTTTTCTGTTCTGTTGTGTTTGTGTTCTCTTTCGGTGGGTATTGTTTTTGGGGGTTTTCACTTAAACTCTCCCCCTCCCTGTTTGTTTGTGTGTGCCGCCGATCTCCTCAGCGCTCGCTTCGCTGCTCATCGCTCGCTGTCGGGTCTTTTCACGCGCCCCTCCCGCGCCTAGCTTTTTGTGCCACCTTCCACAGCGGTTTCCGGCCAGCTCGCGATCGGCCTCCTTCGGCTGCCGTGACCCGCTTTGAGTGTTTTTCGCATTTATTTTCCTGTTTTGTTGTTTTTCTGTTTTGTATTTCCTTTGAGTTCCACTGTATTTGGTTTTATTTGCTGTAATTTCTTTTTCTGCATTAGTTTTATTGTTCCCTTTATTTCCCTGTATGGTTTTATTTATGCTTGTAATAAGGCTTTCTCCTCCTGCTTTGTTGCGCCCGGTTGCTGCCCGATATTACTGGTCCAAACCTTTGGGTTGTGGATGTGAAATTTATCCTGACTTTCGAGTCGAGGAGAATGAGTATCGGCTTGTGAGTTTTGCTCTCAAGGCCGAGGAATAAGCGCTACCTATGCATTAGATGGTGTCTGTTTGATGCAGATCTGAGTTTTCAACCTGATATTTAGTCATAGGTTAGCGTATGCTGTGTTTTGATTGATTTGGTCTGTTGTTGATGACTGTATCTTTAGCTTCGGCTATGATTTACTTTAGAGCTTTTTGCTCTATTTGTAAGAGCTTTAGGCTCATAACTTTTATCAATGAATGAGTATGATATGTTTAAAAAAAAAAAAGAATTAGAAGATATTTCCTCATTGATTTGAAGAAAATTTATGTCATTTTTTTATTAAAAAAATAAATAAATAAAAATTATCTTATTGATATCGTCAAATGTCAATAGGTCAGTACTAAATTTAGAAATATTCCAAAGCCAATAATATGTGTAAGCACTATTCTCTAAAAAAATTGTTAAATAGTGCATTAAAAATAATAATATTAACTCCTCAATAACTAAAAGTTAACTATCTCTCTTCGAGCTGCTTTTATCTGGATTCATTTAGTGTCCAAAACTTATTTAACTATTTCTCTTCCAGCTCTTTTTGTCCTGACTCATTTAGTGTCTAGAACTTATTTTTAATCAGGAGAAACTTCACTCTAACCTTTTGAACTTTCACGAAATTTGACAAACTCCTCAAACTTTTAAATATTTTAATTTGGATCATTGAACTTTCAATTGCTCTAAATGTGGACCCTTCCATCAACTTTAGCTGTTAAAAATACCAAAAAATATCAAAATATTCTTGATTTTTTTTTTTTTTTTTTAAATTAAAAAAACGTTTTGAAATTAAAGGTAAAGTTGAAATTTTATACAAAAATCATGGATATAAACGTCATGTAACATTTAAAATCTGACGGAGGGGTCCACATTGAAAACAATTAAAAGTTCAGAAGTCCAAAGTACGAGATTTTAAAGTTTGAGAGGGTTTGTCAAATAGCGTGGAAGTTCAGGAGGTTAAATTGAAGTTTCTCCTAAAATAAGGGGTAACTTCACTGAAAACCCTTGAACTTCTACCTGATTTGACAAACTCTCCCCCCGTCCCTCCCCAAACTTCAAAATCTCTCAATTTAGTCTCATGAACTTTCAATTACTTTTAATTTGAATCCTTCCATCAAATTTAGAAGTTAGAAATACCAAAAAAGACCAAAATATCCGTGATTTTCATTTTTTTAAAAAAAATTAAAAACATTTTGGAATTAAGGGTAAAGTTGGAATTTTATAATAAAAAAAAATCAAGGGTATAAACGTCATTTAACGTTTAAAATTTGATTGAGGGGTCCAAATTGATTGCAATTGAAAATTTATGAGACTAAATTGAGCGATTTTAAAGTTTGGGGGGTTTGTCAAATCGGGTAAAAGTTCATAGGTTTTCAGTAAAGTTACCCCTAAATCATAATTTCACCTAATAAGTAAGTAATGTGGAACTTATTAGTACCCATGAACGCTTTTCCTTAGGTCACTACAAATAGAACATCCCAACTAAGGCTTCCGCAATGTACAAAATATGAGATTTTAGTAATCAATTAGCAGGAAATCTCGAATCAAACCATTTGTGTTTACTTCAACAAAAGGAGCGCAAGCCTCTTTGACATAAGATTTTTTTTTTTTTTTTTTCTTAGTCCCAATTCAACGATAAATAAGTCCGAGCTAAATGAATACTTGTTCCATGAGGACGAAAACGAATCAACATCTAGATATGATACCATGCGATGGTTGGTTGTTTACGGACTAGTAGTACCCACCATTTCCTTTTTGAGGTGAATATCAGCAATTAGGGGTGTCAACCCGGTCCTGGTTCCTGGTTATTGGCAATAATCGGGAACCGGAACCGGGATACCCGATTTTTTTATTTTGAAAAACCGGAACCAGAACTGGTTATCCGGTTACTTGGTTATACAATAACGGTCGGTTGCGGTTGGTACTAGGTTATCCGAACAGGGTAACCAGTTTTTTTATTAAACAAAAAAAAAAAAAAGAACATTTTCGGCTTATTTTAGGAATTGAGCTTAATTTTTGGGCTTATTTGAGGCATTGGGTCAAATTTTTGTGCTTAATTTAACAATTTTTTGCCCATTTTTTAAAAAAAAACAATTAGCATTTTTGTCTCAATAAGTTGGGCTTTGTTGTGATTGTTCCAAAAAAAAAAAAAAAACATAAAAAATCCCAAAAAATCATTGTTTTTGGCTTTTTGGGCGTAAAAAAAATAAAAATTCAATGTTTAAAAATGTCCTAAAACTTCATTGTTTAAAAATGCCCTTAAAATCGAATATTTACAAATGCCATAAAAATTCAATGTTTAAGAATGCCCTAAAAAAATTAAATAATAATAATAATAATAATAATAAAATATTATTTTATATAGATACCCGGTTACCCGATTATAATCAGGTGCCAAAAACTAGAACTGGAACTGGGTACACGGTTACTAATTTTTTCCAACCGATTTCCAGTTACCGATTGGTACCCGATTTCTTTTTACACCCCTATCAGCATTGTAGTTCATACAAGGATAAAATTAATTCCATCAAACCTGAACCAACAAAATATTTTATTTTTTAGATGAATTTTGACAAATAAAAGCCAACCGCATAAGAAAAATTTATTATTTTATATATATATATTATTTGTCAGTAATATATGACTATCACTTTTGTTTCTTTCAATAGCCGAGAGTTACGAAGAGGGGAGGTCCAAAAACGCATGAGGATTTTATGTATTGGGCTTGGGCTAGTAATTAATTCACGAATTGGACTATGGAGAAGGTGGGCTAACCGCCACATCTCCTTTTCCTACAGATTATTTTATAACCTATTTCTACCTTTTTTATTCCACTGCCTTCAGCAAATCCAACCCAACGAGGTTTCATCAAACAAATTTGATGGTTTGGCCCTAAGGGTGGCAAAACTACTCCCTTGGGCCTTGGGGTGGTTCGGCCACCTCCAGATCGTCGGTGTTATTAGTTGGTTCGCACCAAGTGGTATTAAAGCAAGACCGATTGTTTTCTATGGCAATCACCGATCCATGACAACCCAAAAACACTGTGATGAGAGGGTCCTTCAAATTTGTAACCAGGTACGCACTATCTTGGACCAGATGAACGAGGTATACAACAAATTTGCCTTGAAACCCCAATCTCCAATCGAGAACCCATCATTCCCACCGCCCGCCAAAACCGAGAGAAAAACAATCACAGAACCAGCCCCAAAAACCCATCCCCAATCGGCAATTACTGCCATTCAAAAGCCAAAAGAAAACAAAATTCAACCACACAAACGTCCACAACATAAAAAATCACCACCATCATGCCGACGCTGCCCAAAACCAACAAAACAATTCTACCCAATATCCATAAACACCCATAACTTTTGGTTTTTAATCCACAACATCATCAAAACCCCCATCCCAGCCTATTAATATTTCCCTTCCAACTGTCACAACCCAAGCATTGGACTTGGAAAGAACATAAGAACAAAAAAAACAAAAAAAAAGGAGCGTGAAAGGAGAGCTTCATGTGTGTTCTGGAAGAGAGAGAAAAGAAAAGAAAAAGAAGTGACCCATGAGCACCATGTGGACTTCAAAGGGCATTTGTAGTTTTATTTATTTATTATTGTTTAATTGTTTTTCATTTAGATTAGTTTAGATTTTTTTCCTTAGGGACAAGGAAATTGTTAGCGGAAGGGAATGATATGATCATAATCTGATATTATTTGATATTGTCCGGTGTTACGTTAGAGTCCAATAAGAAGTATATCTTCGTAGATTTTATAGTTCAATAAATAGTTATATTCATTCCTTATTAGAGTCGTTCAATTAGGTTTATTATGCAAGAGTCGTGATTCAGAGCACATGGCGTGCTTAGCACGCCGTGTAGGAAATTTTTTTTTTTAATATTTTAATGCAAAAAAAAAAAAAAAAAAAATTTCCTGGCGTGCTATTTTACTTCACCCATTATGTAATCAATAGTATATTGTTTCTCTATTTATATGAGAATTATCAATAACAAAGTATGTGTTGATTATTGATTGAAAAATACAATTTGCTGTATTTTGGAGGTCAAGGCTCCCTCGAAGTAGCCATTAGAGATCATGGCTCTCTCAAAGCAGCCGATTTATCATTTTTTCTATGTTTTGTTATTAGTTGGTTTGCACCACTGTCTATTCCCCTGTTATGCTAAATCATACGATAAGGAAGCCTGGAAGCTTGGAATCTCAGCTCAAAGTGCTTAGAGACCTCAACCCATGTGTCATGGTGATCATCAAAGCTGATCAGATCACAATTCACCAGATTTCTTATGCCGTTTCAATGATACGCTCCTATCCTACACCGCATATTTCGAATGCCTGGAAGTTTGCATGGATGAGAGTGATCCAAATAGGCTGAGAATGGAAGATACATACCTGAGCAAGCAGATAAGCAACATTGTTGCAATGGAAGGTGAGGAGAGAATTTTCTAGCGCATAAAGATTGAGTGATGGAGGCATTTTTTGGAGGATTTGGTATGGTGGAACAAGAGCTTAGCATCTAACACCCCGGTCCCATATTAGGAAGATGAGAAAAAGTCCACATAAAGTGAGTGGTTTATAAAGATAGTCATGGGTGTTAAGTCCCACATTACCTAGTTACTAGGTGAAACTGGACTTTATAATGAATTTTACGGAAGTTTCAAATTGACTAGTCTTTTTGGGGTGATAGCGCAGATGTAGCTAGGGCTTTTTCTAGGTCGTTACAAATTGTATTAGAGCCATTGCCCAGCCTGAAATGGGGAGAGTGTGTACAAGCCCATGAAGGTTGCTAGCGGGCACTCGCTGGGACGCCAAGATTGGGCTAATCCCATGAAGGTCGCCAGCAAGGATGCTGGGTCCTAAGAGGGGGTGATTGTGGCATCCCATAACACCTAGGTATGGAAATAAGGATGTACTTAAATGTATACTTACACCCCTAATGACAACAACGCGTTTTAAAGCCGTGATGGTCATGATCCTATCGGATTTTCGCAGTTAAGGGTATTTCTGCAAGAGTAGTACCAGGATGGGTCTGGTTCGCGTTTTAAAGCGGACAATATTGTGTGTCATTGGGATGTGGTGTTACAAAATTGTGACGTCCTACATTGCCTGTGCATGAAAAAGATAATGTGTTTATATGGAATATACTCTCTCTAAATGGTATGAGGCCTTTAGGGGTAAACTCAATAATAAAACTGTGCGGGGTTAGCCCAAAGCGGATAATATCACATTACTTAGAACAGCGGTGTTACATAACATGTCATCTTTGTATCCAGCAGAGTTGTTGGTGAAAAACTTTGCTTGTGGGAGCTCTTGCACACTTAAAAGGAGTGGGAATTGCCTGGCTATTGGGTGGAAAGGAAGGTCTTTCCTTTCGGTTTCGGCTTGGAAGTTCCACCAAGAACAAGCCTAGAAAATAATCTCTTATGCATGTAATAACTTTTGTAATGTGTTAATAAGTGTTCCCACTTCGTTCTATTTAATATGATATCAGAGCGAGAAATTTTGAGTTCGAATTAGGGGTGGGTAGATTAATTGATTACCGACCGTCTTCTGACTACGACCGAATCGACATTAACCGTCAACCGATAGAAGTCGATTGGTAATCGGTTAAGATTTTTATACCGATTTTCGGTTCGGTTCGGTAATCGGTAAAACATTTTTCTTATCGATTTTTGAACCGAACCGATAAGGAACCGATAGTAGGGGTACAAAACAATGTCGTTTCATTTTTAATTTTTAATTTTTCCTAATAAACATTTTATTGAAATCAAAACTACGTAGTTTTGAGATGCTATATATACATCTCTTTCTTTCTTTCCCCTAATCCTAAATCAAATCCTTTGCCACCCCCCTTTGTTCTCTCGACTCTCGCAGTACTCTCACTTTCAACTCTCTTACTCTTGCACGTCCCTCTCAATCTCACTCTCAACCCTCTTGGAGGGCGCCCCTCTCGTCATTCTCAACTCCCGACCGTCTCTCTCTAGCTTTGTCGTCACTGTGTTCCTCTTTTGTTGTGAGTCCGTGATGGCGTGGTTTGACTCTAGTTGTTGGTGGTGTAGCATCTGAGCCTCATGGCCGTGTGTTGCGTGGTGCAACATCGGAGCCTCGTGGGTTGCGTGGTGGTGGTCTAACGGTAACCTATTATCCGAACCGTTATTAACTGATTACTGCTTTAACTGAAATTTTCTGAATAATTTCTTATCGAAATGTTATTGGTTAATTAACTGAATTAATCGATAATTTTGGTTAATTATCGAAAATAGGGTTACCGGTACTGTTATAACTGATACCCACCCCTAGTTCGAACTATGACCCTATAATTCACCACATTTTAGTTAAATATTTAACTTTGTTTTGGCTTAGGTGCTCTAATTTTTTTTACGGCACCTATATTGTAGTTCTTTTAAAGGTCGAGATTAAGGATAAGTAGTGATAATGATATTAAACATGATAATAAGTAAGACAATTATTTGGTTAAATTACTCAATAGAAGGATCACCTATCTTTTATTCACCTCAATGTTTATATATTTTGAGAATAAATTTATATTTGAGAAAAATTCATATATTTCTCTCAAATTATCACCAAATTGACAATTCTTTGAACTACCAAAAAAAAATTTAATGTTGTTCTCAAATGATAGCTCAATCGGCTAGAGAATAAGCTTCATGAAACAGATGTTACTAGTTCAAATGAGTAGTGTTACAAGTTCTTCTTGTGTCCTTCCAAAAATGATGTGGCTATTAAAATTACTATTGGGCTTATGATTGATTATTATTAGATTTTGATCGAATAATAATTTTAATAACCGCATCATTTTTTGAGGGATTGAAGAGAAACACAAGAAGAATTTATAGAATTACTCGGTTCGAATATATCTCTCCCTTTTTCTCTCATGGTAGGAAAAAACAATTCCAAGAATGATACAATTTTCTTTATTTTTAGAAGTCTAAAAATGTTTTATTTGCAACCGATGCTACTTACACTTGCCACCAAATTTACAAGCGGCGAACAGTGATGTATGATTGCCACGTGTTCGGTAGGGGATAAAGTCTGTTGAACTCGTCGACACTGAATCTGAGCGAAAGCCACGCCCCCAGAATCAAATCAATCTTGCACACTGTGCTACCCTGCGAGTGAAGTTTGGAAGTGGTGCGAGAATAATGGAGGGGAAGACGAGGGAAGAGGTGGAGAAGAGCGGGATGATCGACACGTGGTTGAGGAAGCACCGTCTGATTTACACCGGAGCTACCAGGCACCCTTTGATCCTCAGCATTCAAGATGGGACCGTTGATCTCTCCGCCTACAAAAGATGGCTGGTACTTGATACTCTTAATAACTTTTTCTTTTTTCTATTTTCTTTTTTATTATTTACTATCTCTGTTGCTTGTTTAATCACTCATCTATGTCGTTTGTTATTGTTCCTTTCTTGGCCGACCCTTTTAAGGAGAAATCTTTATTTCAACTTGATAAGGACCTTAGGACATATTATTCGGATTCTAAATTTTTTTTTTTTTTTTTTTTTTTGAGAAATCTTGTTTATTCTAACACGTACAATTCCAAATAGCATTCATGCATGTAGTCAAATAATTGAGTGCCCTGCTGCAGGCCGCCTTGGTTACATCAAACTCAACTTGATGATACTGGGTGTAAGAATTCGTCAAACGTGTGATACAATGAAAAGAAATTTAGAATATAAAAAAAATCAAAGATCTTTCTTTTCATATATCTAGAATTGTTCAACATATCAAACTAGTATACCTCCTACCAGCACAATTGAGATCCCAGATTGTGAGTTTTATCTCCTTTTTAAAATATAAAAATGGAAAATGAAGTGTTTTCTTTCCAAGAGTTTGGATTCCATGGAGTTGAAGCTAAATTTAGTTGTTCTGATAAAATGGTGGAGGGTATGGAAGAAGAAAATGGTGGGAAACAATTCAATTTTAATGGAGAAGAAGATTGGTGTCCTGACTTTGGTTTCTATAAGGAGGATTCATCAGAGGAAGGATTCCTTCTCTTCAAGTATCAACAACAAGAAGATTCTGGGTCTCTTGGTGACCAGCACTTCGATATTGTCTCACCACCGCTTCAAACATGTCTAGAGGAAATTCAAAAGCTTGGTGAATTCACAACACTAATTCCACAAGTTGTACCCAGGAAGGAAAAGCGGCAGCCATTTTCTCTTGCCTCACTTGAGCTCCTAAACAACTTTGGAAATGGTTTCAAACGGCTGCATGGGGATAGAAAAATTGAGCCAAGCAATGACATGCCATGCGCAAAGGTGGAGGAAGGCCGGAAATTGTCGACCGAGGAAGTCATGAGGCTAGCTGGAGCAAATTTCATCCAGTCCTCCTCTTCCCAAACAGCTGATGTTTCCATGCTTTGCCATCCTTTTGATTCTTCCTTCTATGGCCTCTCCAATGAAGAGACCAAAGATGTGGCGCTTGTTGAATTCCTTTTCTCTTCTGCTGAGAAAGTAGGGTGTCAGCAGTTCGACCGGGCAAGCAGGCTGCTCAGCCAGTGTGATGACTGGTGTTCCAATACAGGGAACCCTGTTCAGTGAGTGGTTTACTATTTCTCTAAAGCTCTCCGGGAGAAGATTGATCGAGAAACGGGAAGAATCACATCAAAGGACTTGGGAAAAAGACTGTGTTTTGACGTGGATGAGGCAATGATGAATTCAGATCACACCATTCTTGCGTCTCAGGAAGGTATTCCCTTCTCTCAGATTTCACAATTTTCTGGTATCCAAGCCATTGTGGAAAGCATGGCTGAGGCAAGGAAGATTCACATAGTTGATCTAGCTATTCGGAATGGGATGCAGTGGACAGTCTTAATGCAAGCTCTTGCAACTCGATATGAATGCCCTCTTGAGCTTCTCAAGATTACTGCTGTTGGAACAACTTCAAAACATATAATTGAAAGAACAGGTAAGCGGTTGGCAAGTTTTGCAGAGACCATGAACATAGCCTTTTCTTTTAAGGTAGTTATGGTATCAGACATGTTGGATCTCAAAGAACATCTTTTTGGGGTAGAAGCTGATGAAAGAGTCGCTTTCTACTCTGAATACTTCCTGAGGAGCATGATTCTAGAGCCAAAGCGGTTGGAATCTATAATGGGTGTTGTCAGAAGTATCAATCCATGCATAATGGTTGTCACTGAGGTTGAGGCAAACCACAATTCACCTGCTTTTGTGAACCGTTTCATTGAAGCCCTTTTCTTCTTCAGTGCATACTTTGATTGCCTAGAAACTTTTATGAAAAGGAATGATCCAAACAGAATGATCATAGAATCATTATTCTTTGGTGAGGGAATCAGAAGTATAGTGGCTGAAGAGGGAGAGGGAAGGAAGATTCGACATGTAAAGATTGATGTCTGGAGAGCATTTTTTGCCTGGTTTGGAATGGTGGATACAGAATTAAGCATGTCATCGTTGGACCAAGCACGCCTGGTGATTAAGAAATTTGATTGTGAGAAGTCTTGCACGCTTGATATGAATGGGAAATGCCTGATTATTGGGTGGAAGGGTACACCAATTCATTCTCTTTCTGTCTGGAAATTCCTTTGACAATACTTTTGCCTTTTTACAACCCTGTTTTATTTAACTTGACAATTATGTGAAAGATGCATCCCACATGCCTATGATGTTTGCTTTACTTTCTTGAACTTGAATGAGCATTTCCTTTTCTTTTCCAGACATATCTTTTGGAAATTAACTTTGATAATGATTCATGTTACTTGGGATTTATGTTTCTTGAAGGGCGAAACACAAGCTTTTCTGTAGTGAAAAGTTCGAAGCCGACAGTTCTATTTGTTCCATGCCAAATCTAGATGGGAAGAAGGGCCTTTGATTTTTTCTTGGATAGAACCAAAATGATGTTTCTTTTCTTTTTTTTTTTTTTTTTTTTTTTTTTTTTTTCAATCCTTTTAATGCAAACTTTGTGTTGTTAATTTTGTGATAGCTCAAAATCCAAGGAACCTTGGCTGTCAACTCTCTAGACTCTAGGCTTCAGCAACCATGCACCTAGTCGTTTGCTGAGGTCCAAAAAGCATTGAACCTAAATGGCTTTGCGATTGGATGATCAGAACACAATCTCAGAACATGAGCCTCTGCTCCTCATTTGCAATGTCCCTATCCATCATTTCCTTGTGTTCACTCTTCTGAAAAGTAAAACTAGTTTTAGGTTTTTAGTGTCAGCCTATTTCGGTGGTCAAAACATGATACAACGTGACTTAGTGGGCTGCAGCGAAGAACATCAATAAGTAGCGGATATGTATTTGTAGATCTTGATTCTATCAATGATCTAAAAAATCTTCTTGACAAAAGCTAGATACTCTCTAGGTCTTGAAGGAAAAGAAAGAAGAACGCTCAACTCTGAGGTTTTTTATTCAACAAAATCAATAATCAACATAAACCTCATTTCTCTAGAGGCTATAAGCATATATTTATAGCAAAAAACCCAAAACCTAATAAAATATGACATAAATACCCCAAAACCCTAAACCTAATCAAACAACGAAATAAAGACTCCCAAAACCCTAACCCTAATAAAATAATAACATAAAGTCGGCTAGAAAATAAAACAAACTAACGGCACCCGTCCGGATGGCCATGACACTTAAACGACAAAAACATGAAATAACATATGGGTGCGGACTACACTCCGATCTACATCAAAACATGAGTTCTATCTTTTTAAACACGCAAGTATTTTTGTGAAAAAGTTAGGATTCGGGATTTAAAATTTTGAATTGGCGTCAGCTAGGGTGTCAAATAGTGTCGTGATGCGACTCGTGAAAAGGTGATTTCAAGGAGCCTATTAGAGAGCATCGTCAGCTAGCCCGTCAACTGGGTGCCTGTTGCTATCTCTCTAGTCTTGGAGTTCTTGGTGGATTATGATGGTGCAACATAGATGGCAAGTACCACATTGGTTTTTTAATCGGGTTTTATAATTGATTTAAGAAACTCCAATTGTAATATTAACTAGGTCTTTTGAAGTAATAGCGCAAATGCATCTACCATTTTTCTAGATTATGACAAATATACATCAAAGCGAACTTAGTCGTAACACCATGTTGCATTGGGTCACTATATCATGACAAGGAGGTCAAGCATTTGAGTGAGAAAGATTGTGACACCCTAAAAGAAAGTTCCACATTTGGTTAGTAGATTACGATTGTATTAAGCGGATGTCAAGTCCCACATTAATTTCTTACTAAATGATATTGAGATTTATAAATGATTTAAAGAACTCCAATTATAGAATTCACTAAAACTTTTTGAGTAATATTATAAATGTGACTAAAATTTTCTCTCGGCCGTGATAGTTTTCAAATTAAATGGCAGAAATTTTTCTATATCAACATTTATCACCATATTTGTCACCATTTATTATCTCATTATTCAGCATATATAGGAAGGAATCTTGGTCCGTCCTTTACTGTTGTTACACTATATATACATTTTATTGGCAAAACAAATTAGAGAGGGGGACGGCTATAAGAATATTCCTTAAAAAAACCATAGGAAGTCTGTCCTATTTTAATG
This sequence comes from Corylus avellana, assembly GCF_965113065.1. Classification (NCBI taxonomy): domain Eukaryota; kingdom Viridiplantae; phylum Streptophyta; class Magnoliopsida; order Fagales; family Betulaceae; genus Corylus; species Corylus avellana. The sequence goes on from NC_142491.1 coordinate 34,679,123, forward strand.
TCGAGAGATCCAAAATGAGAGGGGGACGGCAACAAGAATATTCCTTAGAAACTATATGAAATCTTCCCTATTTTCTAACGCTATATGCCATCTTTCTCAACCATGCAAGTATACTAGTCTCCATTGTTTAGATGCAAATATAATGGGATATGATATTTCAGAGCAAAAACAGTAGCTTTGTACACTTGAAAAACCATGGAAAATGTCGGTAGATTATCTGCTGAACAAGTCATGAAAGTAGCAGAAGAAAGGTTCATTCATTTCTCTTCCCAAAACTGTGCTGATGATCATGTTTTCAGCATTGCTGCTCCATCTGGTCTCTCCTGCCAAGAAACCAAAGATGTCGAACTTGCATGTCTTCTTTTAGCTTCTGCCGAGAAGGTTTCCAAGCAAGAGTTTGTCGAAGCAACCAGGCTGCTAAACCTCTGTGATTTCCTGTCCTCCAGGACAGGAAGTTCAGTGCAAAGAACCGTTCATTACTTCACCAAAGCTCTCCAACAGAGGATTGATAGAGAAACAGGGAGAATTGCAGCATTAAAAGGAGGCTTAAAAAGTGATGCATCTCATCATGAAGAGAAGGTGTATGGAGATCCCACTCTCATCTCATGTTACCTTCACCTTCCCTTCAGCCAAGTGATTCAGTTTGCAGGAATCCAAGCAATTGTAGAAAGTGTGGCTTCTGTGAAAAGGGTTCACTACATTGACCTTGCAATCAGAAATGGCGTGCAGAGCATAGTGTTGATGCAAGCTCTTGCAACTCGCCAGGAATTCCCAGCTGAGATTCTTAAAATAACCGCTGTAGGAACAACAACATCGAGACAGAAGATTGAGGAGACAGGTAAAAGGCTCGCATGTTTTGCTGAGACTTTAAACTTGCCATTTTCATTCAGAACAGTTGTGGTGAGAGACATCAAAGATCTCAACAAAGGCATGTTCGAAATTGAGACAAAGGCTGATGAAGTTGTTGCTGTCAATTCCCCGTTTCTGCTAGACAATATGATAACGAAACCCAGCTGCTTGGAATCACTGATTAAAGTGCTTAGAGATCTCGACCCATGTGTCATGGTGATCACAGAAGTTGATGCAGATCACAATTCACCAATCTTCTTGGGTCGATTCCATGAAGCCCTCTTCTTCTACTGTGCATTTTTTGAAAGCCTTGAAGTTTGCATGGATCAGAGCTATGCTAATAGGATGGCATTGGAGGCAACATACTCGAGTGAGGAGATAGTAAACATTGTTGCAGCAGAGGGGGAGGATAGAGTTTTCAGGCGCAAGAAGATAGATGCTTGGAGGCCATTTTTTGCTAAATTTGGTTAAGGTGGAACAAGAGCTAAGCATGTCATCTTTGTATCAGGCAGAATTGCTGGTGAAAAACTTTGCTTCTGGGAGCTCTTGCACCCTCTATAGGAATGGGAAATGCCTTACTGTTGGGTGGAAGGGAAGGCCAATTCTTTCTCTTTCATCCTGGAAGTTCCACAAAGAAAAATCCCAGAAAAGAATTTGCAGTTTGCTCTCTCAATCTCTTATTTAATAACCCCTGTAATTTATTGCGAGTGTTGATTGAACTGAAACAACAGCATTCTGATAAATTGTATTAATTTTTTTTTTTTTTTTTTTTTTTTTTTTTTTTCTCCATGAAAGAGTTTTTATCAGGAGGTCAAGAGCAAGAAGGAAAAGCCAGATAATTTTTTGGCCTATATAACAATAGAAAAGAATCCTCACCGGAAGCTATGAAAAAAAAAAAAAAGAAACAAATTCCAGGATAGTCAAACAGCAGATTGTAGGTAGTGATCTGAAAATTTATCAAAGCCTACATAAGCTTATCAAATCCTAACACAACTCAAGATTCCCACTCATCAATAGTTTATGTGTTAGTATTTCTTTATGGGCGGAATCACACATACTCTCCTCAAATTAATTCTATTTACGATGTCTTCCCGAGTAAAATTGCATTAATCTCATATCAAACTACCAAAAATTTGTAATGTACTTCAAATGACAAAAATACCCGTAGTAAAAATTCAAAATTCAAAAGAAAAAAGAAAAAAGAAGAGGCCGGAAGAGGTGACCCTCTGGCCAAACCATTCCCAAGGTTAGGACTATATAGGTGGGTCGGTTATTAACCACATAACTGCTTTGGTGGGTGGCTGGTAAAAATTATTAACCACCTAGCTAGGGCGATGCGGTTAGCAGCTAATATTCGCTAACCGCTTACCCTTATATATTTATATATACCAAAACAACATTGTTTTGTTGTGTAATACATTAACAAATGTGTTTTTCTAATGGATAGAAAAGAATCGTCATGTTACTATACAAATTTATTAATTTTTTTTCTCCATTTAAAACACTAAAGCTTTAAAAAAAAAAAAAAGAAAAAAAAAAACCATTAAAACAAGCCTAAAACACTAAAAATAGGCAAAAAAAAATCCCAAAAATCTACAGTAACCCCTAAAAGGAGGTCTAATGAAGACCAAAGACACCAATAAATCCAAAAGGCTAGTACCTGACAGACGTTAATGCGGTGCGGTTTAGGGTTCAATAACCTCTAACCGTAAGTTATTTTAAAATCGCTAACCCCTTAAGGCAGTGCAGTTATAGTTATGGAAATCTGATAATCGCCTAAGGTGTGTAATTAGCATTTAGAGTACTAGCAAGAACTTCGCTTAATTTAGGAAACCAAAATACTTTTTGCTTCCTTATTTAAATAAACTCCACAATAGCTTCCACTATCATTTCTCTATACCTTTTAAACATTCTTTCAAATAAATGTTAGGGGAAAAAAAGAGAAAAGAAAAAGCCATTCAAATATTCTTTCAAATAAATGTTAGAGGAAAGACAAATGAGAGAAATGAAAGAGAGTATTTTTTTTTTTAATAAAATAATGGTAAGGAATATGGTAGCACTTTTGGTTCCCTTGGGTTTCCTTGATTTAGGTAACACCAAGGGAGTCTCTCGTAGGGGACTTCTTTTTTTTTTTTTTTTAAAAAAAAGTTTTCCCTATATTTAGAGAAGAGAATAAGATTGTGTTCCTTACCTAGTATTAGGTTTAAGGTTCATGGTAACAAATTTGAACCTACTATTAGCAAGATTTGGGTTCCAAAAGTTGATACCATTCACCCGTTGAGAGAAAGTGGCAATGGTTCTACCTAAAGTTAGATGGTCTCATTGCATACCAAGGTGACAATTCATGCATTACATTTCTTCCTAGGGCATGCACTGTTCTTTTTTTTTTTTTTTTTTTTTTTTTTGAATTGCTTTTTGTTTTCTGCGTAGGTAATGATCGCATGGTTTTTATTTATTTTTTTAATTTTTTAATTTTTTTTTTTTTTTAAGAAAGTATACATAAAAAATGAAAAGTATTGAAAAATTGAGGGGTTCTTTCTTCAATTATTCCATATTTGCGCACTGTCATGCATCAAATTCTCATTTTTGCTTAGTAAAGAAAAATCACACTTTGAGTTTATTCTATGTAGCCTATGCATGAAAAATAATTGTGGTGATAGTATGGAACATTTAGATTATCCTGTTCACTTTGTGTACTTGTTAATTTCATGAGGTTTGAGTTTAACCGCATGTGTGAGTTAGTTGGTCAACTATTTAGTGTGGGTGTTAAAGTTCTCTTTGGACCAAATTGACCATAGTCTAGTTGAACCTAGAAAACATCCTACTTGGTTCTCCCTAGTTTATAAAGCATTTGTGCATGATAGTAAATATCGGTATTCATAAGCAAGGGCAAGAGGGGAATACTGCAAAATTTAAAATTGAATCTAATATCCTTACGGATAAAGGCAAAAGTACGAAATGGACTTAGATACAAATCGATGTCATAAGTTAAGGGAAGTGTTTATATGAGTGTCTCTAAGCCCTAGAAATAAGGTTTGTCTTTTGATCTATGAGAGGTTTTCATCTTTCATTTGTGACTTCATGTTAAGACTAGACCCCGTTACAGGTTTCAAGTCTTACGCTCGCAAAGTAGAAAGTTATTACACACAGCACACAAGCATAGTTTAAATGGTACTCATCATCACTGCGTCGTTTGTTGTGAATGATAATCCATCAATTCATTTGATCTTGATGCATTTTATACACACTTTGAATACAATATTTGATTGGTTGTTCATTAAGTTTCAAGTATGTTTTTAATATATATGTTCATCTTTGTGCAAACTTTATTTTTAGTCATTTCTTGAGGGTGAGATGTTGTTCATCTATATCTTGTTGGAATTACACTAAATAAATTTGTCTTACTCCACAGCATGTCAACAACAATGAAAAGAATATAAACGTACCTTTTTTGTTAGATGATGAGCTTGCCATCTCCCTTTGTCCTGTTGTATTGTGTGTGTAGAGGGCACTAGTCTTTCAACCCTAATTGCTCTGATAACCTAATGAAGTCTAATGGGTTAACTTCATTATATATATAGGGTGAGAGTACATGGCTTCGTCAAGTGCTTATAGAATTGGTCCAACCCATTATAGACCCAAATATTAAAATGACTATGTCAGTCCACCCAAAAGTGAAATAAAATACAACAATCTCCCACTTGGACTGCATAAGTTATTTAATTACCAAGTAAACCAAAGTAAGCATCCCAACACACAATCTAATTTGAATGTGTTTGCAGCTACAAGTTAAGAACACATTTGATAAACGCCGAATGTTACACATTTAAGCCTCTTAACTCACATATGCTAATTCCTTAGCATTTTTAATTGTTTGAGTTTGTTTTATTTTCGTGTTTTCAGGCTTTTAATAAAGATACAAGAAATACCATTGGTTTTGGGTTTAAAGCACATTTTGAGAAGACCAAGCACAAGTCTCAGTATTTTGAACATAACTTTCTACTCAAGTATCTGATTGCAGTGAAACTAGTGGCATTGGAAAGTTAACTCAAACTGCTACAAATTATTGTCAAATACACATTTCCCAATTCGGACGTTTGCTATGCCAAACTTGCCCCGCAAGATAAGAGCGCAAAACAACCAGGTGCGTAGGTGCACTCAAGAGCGCCACGAGTGGTATCAAGCGCACCACAAGTGGGATCGTGCGAACCATAAGTGGGATCGAGCGCACTCGGGCTTCCAGCATGCAGAAATAGCCCAAATCCACCCTGAAGAAGGTTTTCAATCTCCTATTCCAACTGGGAGATTGACCTACAAATTTTCTGGGTTTCCTAGGGCTTCTAGGACTTGTTTGCTCCCTATAAATAGACCCCTAAGCTTCAAGAGAATGTGTGCTTAGTTTTAGATAAAAAAATCTTCTTGTAGGCTTGACAAGTTGAAGAGGAGATAATATATGGCAGGAGGCCATCCTAGCACCACCATGAGCAGCTAAATTTGCAATAGGGCGTTGATGTAGCCCTTTTCCAAATAACAATGGTTTAATGGTATTTTAGTTTGAGATTTTTTATATGCATGATGGTTGTATAATGTGAGAATTGATCTTAATGTTTATATTCAATCATTATGAATTTTTTATCTTGTCTTAGAAAGTCTTTTATATTGATTGGACTCAAACATTCTTATTTTCTGTGATATGAATGATTGTTATACAACTGTTTTAACTGACACATGATCAATAGGATTTGATAGGCCATGCCTAGGGAAGACGGATTGTACTACACCCTAGTTTAGTGTAATTTAGGTAGACAGTTTGAGCCAACCGAATATGGGTTATGCTTATTCATTGATTGTGTGTAGCCTATTAAGGTATTAAATAGTCCATCTGTCCATGCCTATGGAAGACGGATTGTACTGCATCTTATTGGTTAGGTGGGCGGTTCGTGCCAACCGTAGATGGATTATACTTATTTATTAAATAATGATATTTTATTGATTACTCAAGTGAAAGGAGCCATATATCATGCATAGTATGAATTTTCCTTATTAATTTATGATTGACCATTATTATGAGGTTAGTGATGAATTCAACCCCTTATTCTATCTCTCATTACTATCTTTATTTTTTATGCATTTACTTTTACAAAAACAAAACAAATCAATCATCTTTTAAATTGAGTTATATTTGATCTTGACAAACTTGATAACAACATCTATGTAGTCCTTGAGGTTCGACATCCTCAATATAGCCTTATCCTGCAAGGATTCGTCCTATTGCAAGTGGTAATTTTATTATTGATATATTTTTGCAAACAAAAAGACCACATCAATTTTTGGCGCCGTTGCCAGGGATTGCTTAACGGTTGCATTGTTAAGTTTTAAAGATTGAATTTAACTTGATTCTTTTCTGCTTATATTTTATTTTATTTTATTACCTGTTTCTTTCCTTCTTCTTCTTTTTTCTTTTTTTTTGGTTCTTTTTTTGGTTTTTCTTTCTTTGTTCAGGTCCGTAGCTACGCAGGCCCTCCAGCATTGGCTGTGCACTCGAGTGCACTTTGCAGTGCGATCGAGCGCACCTACGCCTGCCTGCTAGATTCCAGCACTCTAAGGCTGCATCTTCTAGCTGTTTGCGAGTTTTTTATTTTTGTTTTTATTTTTGTTTTGTTATTTTATTTTCTTTTTTGTTTTGTAGTCGTGTGGGGAGACATTCCAACACCCCATGGACTATGTTCATATTGCTATAGTCCTTATCACCATGTTAGAGATTATAGACAATTTTCTAATTATCCTTATAAGCATATGAACACACCGTTCTCTAGACCGGGGAATGACCTTTATTCTGATTCCTATAACCTGGCATGGAGCAATCAGCCTAATCTCTCGTGGCAAGCTCAAGCTCCTAGAAATTGTGCTCCACAATTTCATGAATTGCACCATCAATAATATCCGCAGTTCAATGATTAATCTTATTCCCTTCAATATCAACCAACTCCACAGTAGTAGTATTAGGCCGCACCACCTCCTCTGTCGAAGTTTGACTTTCAAAATAAGGTTTCGAATCTTCTCAACAAAGTGGAGGATAGTAATCAACTGCTGCACTCTCACTCTGAATCCACCGCCGAGATAGAAGCTCACGAAGAAGAGCCGTCTCTCATTTACTGGCCTCCACAACAACAATACCAAGAGGAGCCGCCTCCCATCTACTGTCTTCCACAACAACAATACCAAGAGGAGCCGTCTCCCATCTACTAGCCTCCACAACAACAATACCAAGTGGAGCCATCTCTCATCTATTGGCCTCCACAACAACAATACCAAGAAGAGCCATCTCTTCTGTTAGATTCTGACTTTAAAGATAAGATGTTGAATCTTAAGAGTGAGACTAATCAGATGGAGAACTCTCAACAGGAGATTATGAATGCTCACTCTCAATCCATTGCCAAGATAGAGGCTCAACTTTAACAAATAGCCGATATCCTAAAAAGAGAAGAAGAAGAGATTCAAAGTCAGGGGGTGTCCAATCCTAATGGACACTACATGGAGGATGAGAGTCTTCTTATCATGAGCAAGCTATCACCACACTGAGGAGTGAAGAAGTGGTCGGAAATCAAGTGGAAGAGATGGAGGAGCAAATTGAGGCCCCCATGGGATCTACATCAGGAAAAAGGCAAAGAAATGAGTACTGAGGCTATGAAGGAGGAGCAAATTGAGGCCCCACGGGATCTACATCGGGAAAAATGCAAAGAAATGAGCACTGAGGCTTCTTCACCATCAACTTCTATTCCCGAAACGCCATTTGAGCCCCGAGCTTCTATTCCATGTAATTTGAAATCCTCATTTTTAGGGACATATGTCACTCTCCCGATTATTATTGCTTATGACTTACTAAGAGGCCAACAGAGTAATCTGCAAGCACAAAAAGTGACCATTGAGGTAGAAAAATTCTCTCAGTATTCCTGTCATTTTATTCCAGTTCATGATTCCCTTTTGGATGAGAAACTATTTGAGAATATTCAGTGTGATCTATCTCGATCTGCGGACATTATGAATTACCTTTCTATAGGTAAAATCCATTCTCTTTAATCCAAGAGAAGAAAAGATTGGTGCTTCAAATTTAAACTCAAAGAGTACTGAGCACATCAAGGATGTGGATTCTATTGACTTGGCGGATCCCATATATTTTGACTACATGAGTCAGCTTCATAGGTTCAAGCGTAGGCCCTGTGCGTGCACTTGAACCTCACTCCACAATGGTACATGATCTCCATCCAGGTTTATTTTCACCGTTGCTTCATTATTTGATTATCTTTATACAACAATGTGTTGCACTTGACTGGTATTTGGTTGGAGTATCAGCTATTTTTTCACGACATGTGTTTTTGCATACAAGTTTGGGGGTATGATATGCCTCACATCTGCTCATTCAGATATTCTTATCCTCTTGCTCTTGTTTTTCAGTTCTATACACACATTGGGGACAATGTGTGATTCAAGTTTGAGGGTATGGAAGAACAAAACACTGTCCAATATTTTTGTTATGTTATTCTTAAGCATGTGGTTAAGCTTTGATTTTGATTTGAATTTCATTGGTGGGCTTAAAGTTATGAAGACATGATCAATTGACTAGGAAATTTGAGTCTTGTTACTTACTTGTGGCAACATGAGATGCTTCTTGTTTCAATTTGATTATCACAAGCACACACTAGCATATAATATGTGAGGTATGAAATTTGAAATCAATTATGGTTGTTGTCAATGTCTTAAATATAGTTGGGTGACTTGTTGGATGAATAATCTTGGCATTATAAAAAAATCAAAAACAATAATAATAAAAAAAGAATAATATTGATCACTTTGAGCTTTTCACTAAGTAACCGGACCTCTTGCCTTATTAAGTAGTGAGTGTTCGCGTCAAAAGGTTGGAAGTTCGGTTTGGTTGATAACATGGCTAGTTCAGCTTCGTAGCCTTTTTGACTTAAGTTAGTAAGCTCTTAGGGGTTTCTTTACACATAATGCCCTAAAGCCATTTAGTTTGGGAGTCATTAGCTTAATGCTCGATACATGAGTCAATTAGAAAGCTTAAGAGAGCTAAGTATAAAATAGCCTACTATATATATATATACCTTGGTTATTTCATCCAATTGGGAGTGTAATGAATTTTGAGCAATGAACCATTCATGTTGAAATTATTTTTGAAGCCTTATAAATATGTGCTAGTTCACTATTACACCGATTGGAACTTGTGTTATCTCCACTGCCATTTGTTAGTAACTTGGTTATGAATTTCTTGAAATTTTGAAGATAGAGTTTATTTCTTTAAGCTTGCTAATGAATGAGACCCATTATTTTGTGATACTTCATTCATTTTTAATAATAACATAATCATGACAATGTTTGTGGGTACCATTTTTGTTAAACCCTCACGAGACTTCACTTGTCCTCTAGGGATGCCTAGGAGTTTAAAAGGTATGTTGCATACGCTAAATGCAATCGTACATCCCACGAAAGAATGATTTATCTTGTTGTTTTTCAGTTTATTTTCGGTTTTGTATTGCTAATGGACTAGCAATATGTAAGATTGAGGGTGTGATAAGCGCCAAATATTACACATTCAAGCCTTTAACTCACATACGTTAATTCCTTAGCATTTTTATTTGCATGATTTTTTTTTGTTTTAGTATTTTCAGGTTTTCAATAAAGATACAAGAAATACCATTGATTTTGGGCTTAAAGCACACTTTGAGAAGACCTAGCACATGTCTCAGTATTTTGAACATAACTTTCTGTTAAAGTATCAGATTGAGGTGAAACTAGTGGCAATGGAAAGCTAACTCAAACTTCTACAAAGAATTGTGAAATACAAATTTTCTAATTCGGACGTTTGCTATGCCAAACTCGCCCCGTAAGATAAGAGCACAAAACAGCCACATGCCGAGCGCACCACAAGTGTGATCGAGCGCACTTGGGCTTCCAGCATGCGGAAATAGCCCAAATACACTATGAAGAAGGTTTTCAATCTCCTATTTCAACTGGGAGACTGACCTACGGATATTCTAGGTTTCCTAGGGCTTCTAGGAAACCCAGTTTGCCCCCTATGAATAGACCCTTAAGCTTGAAGAGAAGGTGTGCTTAGTTTTAAATAAAAATAAAAATAAAAATAAAAAAATCTTCTTGGAGGCTTCACAAGTTGAAGAAGAGATAATCCAGGGCAATAGGCCATCCTCGCACCACCATAAGGGTTAAATTTGCAATAGGATGTAGCCATTTTCAAGTAACAATGGTTAATTGTATTTTAATTTGGGATTTTCTATATGCATGATGGTTGTATAAGTGTGAGACTTGATCTTAATGTTTATATTCAATCATTATGAATTTCTTATCTAGTCTTAGAAAGTCTTTTATATTGATTGAACTCAATCATTCTTATTTTTTGTGATTATATGAATGATTGTTATACAACTGTTTTAATTGACACGTGATCAATAGGATTTGGTAGGCCATGCTTAGAGAAAACATACTACACCCTAGTGTAGTGCAATTTAGGTAGACAGTTCGTGCCAACCGAAGATGCGTTATGCTTATTCATTGATTGTGTATAGCCTATTAAGGAATTAGATAGTTCATACCTAGGGAAGACAGATCGTACCGCATCTTAGTGGTTAGGTGGATGGTCCGTGCCAACTGAAGATGGATTATACTTATTTCTTAAATGATGATATTTTCTTGAATACTCGAGTGAGCCGAGCCCTATATCATGCATAGTATGAATTTCCATTATTAATTTATGATTGATCATTGTTATGAGGTTAGTGGTGAATTCAACCTCTTATTCTATCTCTCATTACTATCTTTATTTTTATACATTTACTTTTACAAAAACAAAATAAATCAATCTTCTTTTAAATTGAGTTATATTTTATCTTGACAAACTTGATAACAACATCTACACAGTGCTTGAGGTTCGACACCCTTAATATAGCCCTATCTTGCAAGGATTCGTCTTATTACGAGTGGTAATTTTATTATTGATATATTTTTGCAAGCAAAAAGACCACATCAACATCGATAAGATGTATAACATATAACAAGTATTTACAATTACGTGATCTAGAAAATGGAATGCAAGTATAGCACACAAATAACACAAATAGTGATCACTCTATATTTATTTGAAGCCCACCGAGACTAACATACAATATCTCATATTATAACACAAATAATGCCATAATCAATATCGCAAAATAATACATGGCAACACAAATGACTCACGATACATACAAAACATATAACTCCCACTAACTCATTAGAATAGAAGACTCCAACAACTCTATCTGAGTTACATGCTTCTGAAACACTATAGGAGCAAACCCCTTAATTAGTGGATCCTCTAACATATGTTCTGTGGGAATATGCACAACACAAATGTGAGACTCGGCTACTTTCTCTCTAATAAACAAGTATTTTATGTCAATATGCTTGGATTGCAAAGAGCTTCTAGTGTTCCAAGAGAAAGAAACTGCTGTAGAACTAGCACAAAATATCTTCAGCGACTTCTTAATGGTATGCACAACAACTAGCCTTGAGATAAAAATTTCGCAGCCATATAGCCTGACTCGGAGCCTGGTAACAAGCTATGTATTCAGCCTCCATAGTTGAGGAAGCTGTAAGTGTCTGTTTGACACTTTTCCATGAAATGGCTCCCCCTGCCATCATAAAAATATTTCCAGAAGTGGATCTCCTATCTTCTGAACAACTTGCAAAATTGGCATCTGAATATCCAACTACATTAAGAATGTTGGATCGCCGATATGTCAGCATAAATTTTTTTAGTGCCCTATAAGTACCTTAGTACTTTCATTGCAGTTGTCCAGTGACTTAAACCTGGATCATTCACGTATCTCCCAAGCACAGTTACAGCATAAGCAATGTCAGGTCGTGTACATACTTGAGCATACATCAGACTACTCACAATTGATGCATATGCAATAGATTGCATCTGAGTTCTTTAATTATCATTATGGGACATTGACACTTAGAAAATGTATCACCCTTCACAATTGGTGTCTTTCCAGGAGAGCAAGACTGCATATGAAACCTATTCAATACTCGATCAATGTAAGTTTTCTAAGACAATCCAAGAACACCATTAGTTCTATCACAAAGAATTTGTATACCTAAAACATAAGAGGCCTCACCAAGGTCCTTCATATCAAAATGAGAGGACATGCGCTTAGCTACAAGCAAGAGCCCATTGTCGTTTGTTGCAAGCAATATATCATCCATATAAAGCACAGAAAAATGTATCTGCTCCCCCTGATCCTTAAATATATGCATTAATCAACAACATTTTCCTTAAACCCACAAGAGGTGACAATTTCATCAAATTTCAAGTACCATTGCCTCGAAGCTTGCTCAAGCCCATAAATAGACCTTTTAAGGTTGCACATCATTTGTTCCTTTCTATTCACCTGAAAACTGTCTGGTTGCTACATATACACATCTTTGGATAGATAACCATTAAGAAAAGCTGTTTTAACATCCATTTGATGTAGCTTCAAGTCAAAATGAGCTACTAATGTCATAATTATCCGAAAAGAGTCGTTGGTAGAAACAGGTGAAAAAATGTCTTTATATTCAATCCCATCTCTCTGCTTAAAGCCCTTGGCCACAAGTCTAGCCTCATACCTCTCTACTTGGCCTTTGGAATCATGTTTGGTCTTGAAAACCCATTTGCAACCAATTGGTCTGCAACCACTTGGTAATTCAACCAAATCCCAAACATCATTTTGACGCATGAATTCCATCTCATCATTCATAGCCTCTATCCAATGCGAAGACTGTGGAACATCAATAGCCTCTTGGAAAGTAGTCGAACCAATAGACAATCCAACACTAAACTCATGCTCCTGCAAAATAGACTACATAATCATCAGAAACTGCAGGCTTACGTGTCCTCTAGGATCTCCTCAAATGAACATCATCATTCGTCCCCTCATCAACATTAGGTGCAGTGTTAATAACATTTTCTTGAACAATAACATGAGATTGCCCTACAGGTGGAGGTACATACATCGATGGTGAAATAAGATGCACTGGGACAACAACACGCTCCTCCCTAAATGAGATCTTACGAGGTATGGAAATCCCACTCTAAATATCATCCTCAAAATAAATGGCACGATCTGACTCAATGATTCTAGTCACATGAGAAGGGCAATAAAATCTAGAACTCCTTGAACCGACATAGTACCCTACAGATAATTCAGAGATAGTCTCAGGATCAAGTTTCTTTAAAAGTGGATTATGAAGTCTCACTTCTGGCCTACAACCCCAAACATGAAAATGTGTAAACTAGGCCTTTTCCTAGAGCACAACTCATAAGGAGTTTTAGGAATTGACTTGCTGGGTACCTGATTCAGAATGTAAGTTGCAGCTTTCAAGGCCCCTCCCTATAAGAACTCTGGTAGGCATGAGTGACTAAGCATACATCGCACCATGTCCATTAGAGTACGATTTCTCATTTCTGCAACCCCATTTTGCTGAGGAGTTCTAGGCATTGCATATTGCGCTTCAATCCCACATGCTTCAAGAAACCTTGCAAAAGGTGTTGCATTTTGCCTAGTTTCATCATATCTCCCATAATACTCACCACATCTATCTGATCTTACAGCTTTAATATTCTTGTTATACTGGAGTTCAATAGTAGCCTTTAAATTTTGAAAGGCTTCTAAAGATTTCGACCTTTTATGAATGAGTTCAGTGCAACCATAACGTGAATAATCATCAATAAAGATTATGAAGTACCTATAATTTCCCAAAGCAATAGGAGTAATGGGACCAAGTATATCAGTGAGTGTCAATTCTAAGACATTTTCACTTCTCCCATCCTTTTGTCTTCTGGTTTTAGCAGTAAGCTTCCTTTTAACACAATCAACACAAGTATCAAAATCAGAAAAATCTAGATTAGCAAGAATACCATCTTTAATCAACCTTTCCATTCTTGGCCTAGAGATGCAACTCAATCGTCTGTGCTATAACATAGATGATATTTCACTAGCCCTACTACGCTTGGAACCAACTTCAATACTCACAATAGGAGTATTTGGAGAAGAATAAGAAAGAGAAGGTATCAGGTCAATCCTATATAAACCATCACACAATATACCAGAACCAACCATAATAAAATCATAATATAGAGTAACCATTTCATTTCCAATCTCAAAAGTATATCCACATTTGTCCAAAAGAGAAATAGAGATAAGATTCCTCCTAATAGAAGGTACAAAAGTAGTTCCTTTTAAATCCAAAAAACGCCAAGAGGCTAAATGAAGTTTTGTAGTGCCAATGTATTCAACTTTGACCTTCACACCGTTTCCCTTGTTCAACATCAACTCCCCATCACTCAACCTTCTAGGGCTTTGTAATTCCTTTCTTCTCTAAGCAAGCCGTATATTTATTGCAATTTGCCTTTTTGTGTCGAAACGCATGACTAAAGTTACACTTTCCTTTGAACCCTTCTATCTTAAGCTCTAGAGAGGTGCGCACACTAGCTTGTTGAGAGAACTTCTTGAATTTCTTTACTTTATATGGTTTGTTCCCATTGCTGTTGCCCTTATGAAAATTTCTCTTAAAGTTTCCACTGTTTTGTGTCATCATAAAAACAGCAAGAGACTTTCCCTTTTTTATCACCTCTTCTTCTTGAGTTACTATAGCAGTCGTTTCACTCAAGCTCCATTCATCTCTCTGAGCATTGTAGGTGGTCTTCAAGGCGTCAAATTGAGATGGTAAGGACTCAAGCACTTGCCACATAAGAAAACTATCTGCTAACTCAACTTTCATTTCCCTTAGCTTGTTAAAAAAATAGTGAGCTTCATAATATGCTCATGGACTCCACTAACACCATCATAAGTTGTGGTAGTAAGCAGTTTCATGAAAGTTCCCTTTTCCGCTTTGTCAAGCTTAATGAACTTGTTCCCAATAGCAACCAGAAAATCTTCGGCACTATCAATATGAGTAATACTCAACCTAATAGAATTGTCAACAGTGTACTTAATGATCATAAGACAAGTCCGGTTTGAATGCTCCCAACGCTCATAGTAGTTTTTCTCTTCGGCAGAACTTTTCTCAGTAAGTTCAGTAAGTGCCTCAACCCTTAAAGCTAAATCAAGATTCATGATTGCTAAATTGATAGTGAGAGACTCATACCAATCTTCATAATTAGTTCCCGTTAGTGTTTTGATGGCATATAATTGGAGAGACAAACTAGAATTGCCCAAAGCTAAGGACATCACAACAAGATTTATTATGCATGCAAAAGGAAAACAAAAAACATGCACTCATAAAATCAACACATTTTTCCATGCAAGAGTCTTAATGCACAGTAGACTCTTACACATATAGTTAATCTCAAATTTATGCTAGAGTTTTCCATATACAATGGACTCATACGCATGATAAAGCAAAATAATTAAATTTAAAGACTTAAAATAACCTGTTATCAAAAGGATAAGACCAAGTCATCAAGCGCAGAGTATTTAATAATCTCTTCATCGTCCTAAGCATCCTACCAAATTAATGATTTACCGATAGGGCAAATCAATTATCCGTATGGACCTTAGTAAGGCAACAATTTCAATAAATAAATAACAAACTTAATTTCCTTTTTTTTTGGATAATTTTCAATAATACTTCGAATAATTTATTATGTTTAGTCTCACGACAGGCAAGTACATAACCAATCAAAATCATCTATATTAGTACACAACAACATTATCCAAATTGTACTGAAATTTCAATAAAAAGGAAACCCAATAATTTATCATAATTAGTCCCACAAGAGATGGATACGTAACTAATCAAAATAATTGGTTTTGATTCACAACACTATTATCCATATTGCACTAAAAAAAAAAAAAAATTGAACATAAAATTCAACTTTCAAAACATATATATATATATATATATATATATATATATATATATATATATATAGCATGCACATCTCTCTTTGGATATTAGCACAGCACACGTAAAGGTCATGAATAATAACAAAATAGACCCTTTTTTTTTTTTGTTAAATTTTTTTTTTTTTATGTAATTATGTCTTGGACCATTCAAGACATACACAGTAAATGGTGAGATGTGCAGATATTTTCTTGAGAAAATGTGATGTGCAAACAGGATCTAAAATAGAATATTATCTATTGAACAATGCCAATACCTACAGTGCATCGCCATGGAAATTGTGAGGCCTTCGGCCAGGCATCCACAAAATAAAATAAAAAATGCTGAATTTTTTTTTTTTGTTCCGTTGCAGTGGGTTCATCGTTCATTCACCAAAAAAAAAAAAAAAACTCCATAAAGAAAGCAATTTAAGCACAAGTCTCATTGTTTGCGTTGAAAATAATAATAATAATAATAATAATAATAATATTTAAAACAATGAGATTTATCAACAACCATAGAGAAAAGAGACAGAATGCTCTGATACCACAACATTTGAACAACAATGAAAAGAATATAAACGTACCTTCTTTGTTGGACGATGAGCTTGCCATCTCCCTTTGTTGTGTTGTGTTGTATGTAGAGGGCATTAGTCTCTCAATCCTAATTGCTCTGATAACCTAATGAAATCTACTAGGCTAACTTCATTATATATGTAGGGTAAGAGTACATGGCTTCTTCAAGTGCTTATAGAATTGGTCATACCCATTATGAACCCAAATATTAAAATGACTATGTCAGTCCACCCAAAAGTGAAATAAAATACAACATATCTCTCTTCTCATGTGTGACTAAAGAATAAGACTTTTCCAAAATTTCCACTAATGCACATTTCAGTTGAAAGTAATCTTCTGTTAAATCTTTTGCTTATTACATTTCCTTCATATTTGCATTCATATGGTGCATGCGCATCACCCATTTTGGTCCATTGCTTGGAATTATTTGTTTGTCTTGCCGTTTGTCATTTCGTTTGATATGGGGAGAGTGATTATAGGGGAAGAGAGGCTGAGAATGAATGAAGGGGAAATTGAATATTCTTTGGTTGGTGATGATTTCTTTTATTTGCTTATGTGATTTAATTTTGATGTTGAACTATGTGCTTCATTTCATATGCATTTTGGGATTGTTCTTGTTTGTGCTCATTTCATCTGCATTTCATATTGTATTTTTCCTTTGTCATTTTGTTACTAAAGGAGGGAGAACATTGTGGAGATTGCATATGTATTTAAGCTTATGCATTGAGGATTATAAAATTTGACTTGATTTAATATTTTCAATCTCAATGTGTGTGATGATTTTACTTGTGGTTTCATAAGACAAATACAAGATATAGCTTTTCAAAAACGTTCACTTAAGTCTTGTTGGTGGTTTTATTGGCTTATGTTGGGATATTATAAAGTTTGATTTTGTTTACTTGCAATTTATTAATTTAATGGTTTTGTCACCAAATTGGCAAATGAGAGTTTGTTAGTGTTAGCCTATTTAGTGATCAAAAACAATGATTGTAAGTCTTATTAATACTTGAAAAAAATACATTCTATCCCCCTGTGAGCCAAAGTTTCACCTATATTATAATCTTGTTTCCAATGTTTAAAAATTGACAATGTATTCTCCAACCAAGTTTTAAAAATTTGCAATGTAGTCACTAGGCCAATAATTTCATTTTTCTCTTACGGATATGATTGAAAAGCATAAATACCACTATTTTTTTATTAAAAAAATAAAACACAAAAAAAGGGGTGGCCGTAGGGGCCATTGGGGTGGTTTGGCCAACACCTTTTTTTTTTTAATGGGGGCATTTTTGGAATTCAACACATGTACAAGGGGCAATTTTGAAAATTTTACAAAAAAAAACTTAGGCATGTCGCACATGAGCCATTTTTCATCAAATAAGACATAAATGGTTAACGGAGTGGCTAGATTGAAAATTTTCGGAACTTGGTTGGGTACATTGCCAATTTTTAAACATTAGAGACAAGATTGAAAAAGAAATAAAAATTCGGGGGGGTAAAATATATTTAACCCTAAATACTTAGATGTTTTAGCATTTTAATCTGGAGTTTAATTATTGAAGTTTAAATTGGCCTCAGCAAATCTATCCTGATGTACTTCATTTAGAAGCACTCTAGAGAACCTCTTTAGCAAGTTCTCCTAATGTGAATGTTTTAGAAGACTTATAGCGTGTCTTCAATGAGGCCATCCACAAGACATCTTGAAACAAGATTTACAAAATGTGTCGTTAGCAAGACGTCTTGATGCTGTGACTTCTAGAATGCTTGGCTAGAAATGTCGTTAGCAACTCGTTCTGACCCCTTTGTTATATAGCTTCTAAGAAACCCTCAAGATCTTGATGAGAGCATTTACGCATCTTGAACTCTACTGGAGTTCTGGTAAAGGAGATCATGAAGATGATAGTGGTGTTGCTTGTCTGGTACAAGGGAAAGTCCGTTACAAAGGCGTTGTAAATGTGATTTGCTTGTACACTTGAATTCTTCTTAGTGATTTATTTCTTGGATTTGGCTTCTACATAGTGGTTTTAAATTTGAGATGTTTTTCAAAGGGTTTTCAATTCATCAACAAAACATGTGTGTTCACTGTATGATTGTTTATCTTTATATTTGTTGTGGTTTGATAAATTGATATTATTGTTGCATAATTCTTTTAAATTGTGTTAAGGGTCTAAACTTGTTTTTTCTTAGAGGCACTAATGGAGGATACACCATGAGGATATTTGTGTTTGAGGACTAAATGAAATTCAAGTCAAGGTAGTGGAGATTTGTGATGTTAATGACTTGTTCTCATCAAGTCATGTAGGATCTTTCAGTTTTTCTTTTAGAATGGGTTTTTGATTGTGTTTCACACTACTTATATACTTCGGCTAGTTCACTTTCCCCTTTTGTGAAAGAAGGTATTCAGTCCTTTAAACAAGAGAGAAGAGAGATGAGGGAAGAGAGATGATGCACAACATAAAGAAAGAAAATTTTATGGGGAAAGTTCACATACCTCCCTCAAACTACCACTCAATTGACAATGTCCCCCCCAAACTTTAAATTGCGACAATGTACCCCCCAAACTACCAAAACATTGTCAATGTCCCCCTCATTGACGAAACTACCCTTAGTAAATTTTTTTTAAAAAAAAATTAAAATTTATGGAAAAACCTAAAAAATAAAAAAATAAAAAAATCTTTTTATTAGAAAAAAAAATAAAAAAATTTCGATTTTTTTTTTTTTTTTTTTTTTTTATAAAAATTGAAAAATTTTCGTTTGTCTTTTTGTTTTTTAAAATGTTTTCTTTTATAATTTTTAAATAAAAATTTCAGTTTTAAAAAAAAAATTCGTTTAAAAATTAAAATAATTTTTTTAAAAAAATTAAAATTTTCGTTTTAATTTTTTTTTTTTCAATTTTAGGGGTATTTGTGTCATATTGATAAATATATAGGGGCATTTTGATCTTTTTGCTAGCTTTGGGGGGGGGATATTGACAATATTTTAGTAGTTTGAGGGGTACATTGTCGCAATTGAAAGTTTGGGAGAGACATTGTCAATTGGGTGGTATTTTGAGGAGGGTATGTGGACTTTACCCAAATTTTATTTTTAGTAAAGTTGTCACACAAGAGAGAATTTGAGAGATTTTTTTTTTTTTTTTTTTTTTTTTGTCTTTTGCAGAATAATTTTCTTTTGTGAGAGGGTGTGGCTTTGGGTTTCTAGTAGTTTTCACTTTACTGGTCTTAGTATGCCATCTTTTGATAGTGAAATTTCTTCCTAGTCATCTCCGCTTGTAAATGTAGCCTTGTTAACATGAATCACATAAATCTTTGTATTATGTGTGATTTATTTCTTTAAGGAAAAATCACACATATCCTTCCTTAAACTACCACCCTATTGGAAACTACTATAACCTACCAATTGCTTTAAATGACATCCTAAATTACCAAAAAAATGTTAGACACATGGGAGTAGTTCAACCATCCCTGGATTTTTTTTACTTTTTCTTGTTGATTGAATTCTTTTGTTCTTTTTCATTTTTCTCTTAATTTTTAAAACTTCTAGAATTTTTTTAATAAGGGTATTTTTATCATTGTGGGAGGATATTGACATGTTTTTGGTAGTTTATAGTGGACATTGACACAACTGTAAATTGTTAGTTTAAGGAGGCTTTGACAATGAAATAGTAGTTTGAGGTGGGTATGTACACCTTTTCCTTTATTTTTTAATTTTTTCTACTTCCATACCATTAAAAATTAATTTGTCAAAAAAAAAAAAAAAAAAAAAATTAGCCTTGGAGTAATCATCTGATGTAGACGCATGGGAGTTTATGAGGAAGATTGGAGTAGATGCAAGTGTTGAGAGTGCTCAGGTAACAGTGCCAACAGGGGGCGTCCGAACAAGGTCACAAGCTCATTCGAACAAGTTATTAAAGAAAGGGTCACAAAAGCCCTTGTTCGCTAGCTCGTTCAAACAAGCTTGCAAACAAGATATTACAAGGGAGTCACAAAAATCCTTCATTCGCTAATCCTTTCAAACGAGCTTGCAAACGAAGCATTCCAGGAGAGTCACAGAAGCCTTCGTTCGTTAGCCCGTCTGAATGAGCTTGCAAACGATCACAAAAGCCCTTGTTCGCTAACCCTTCCGAACGAGCTTGCAAACAAAGCATTCCAGGAGTGTCACAGAAGCCCTCGTTCACTAGCTCGTCCGAATGAGCCTCCAAACGAGGAATAAAAGTTGTATTTTTTTTAGTTTTATCTCACAAGCGTTCGAATGAGAGTATGTTCCGTTTGAACGCCTAAGGCAGTTTTGTTAAACCAACTTATTTACTATTACTACTAGGGTTCGGAGTTTGAGACCTGTAAGTATATGTTTTATAGACCCAAGAATGTAGCTTTATGATAATTATTTTGTTTTTTAATAGAAAAATTGTAGTGACCCAAATAAATAACTAATCTAAGGTAACTAAGTTAAAGGATTAATTTGGGTTTTGGGTCATTAGGAACAGCTGGAATGGCACTTTGGGTATTTTGGACTTTCTGACCGGACATACGCTAGGGTTGCTGGACGCACACTCCTGTCGTTAGTAGAGGACATACGCGGGGAGACCACTGTATGTATGCCTGCAGATAGTACATGGACGTATGATGGGGGACCACTGGACATACGCTACTTTTTAGAAAACCTATGGATAATATTTGGACGTACGATACCACCTTTGAACCGCTAGGTAAATAGTACTAGATGTACGCCCCAATAGTACCGGACGTCTGCTACTTTTTAGGAGAGTTGGTGAGTGTCTCCAACTTTTCTCCTCTATAAATACTCACCCCACCCTCGCCCTTTTCTTGTTCCAACTCTCCCCCAGGCTCTTAGAAACCTCTTGTGAGTGTGTTCTTGTGACATTGTGTGTTATGTGGAGAAGGAGAGGTGTTTTCTTGAAGGTTGCCTCTAGGAGGTAACCCTATGCGCCTAACTTTTCTTTCTAAGTCGTTATGCTCTTTTAATGCTTTCTAGAGTAGCTTAGACGTTGGTTTGAAACTTAGACATATTATACCTTTGATGTTGTTTAGAGTTGGGTTTAGCATTACATTATGTTTTCTATTGCATGGGGACATTGTTTTGAGATAGGTAGTCTTAGGAGACCTTTTGGTAGGCCTTAGAAATTGATGTGGGAGGATAGGAGGACGAATGGGCAAAATAAGGTTCTACCTAAAATATTTTGGGCGGACGTACGGCATCGAGTCTAGACGTATGGTCAGAAGCGTTACAAGGAATGCTATTTTGGTCGGCCATCCAATAGCTCCTGTTTTCATGCTCTAGGGTTGTTTTAGTCAGACCTAGGACTAATAGAAGGTTTTCTACAGATTTGAAGGACCTGAACTTGTTGAAGGTGTGATCAGAGGATTTAATCGACCCAGGTGAGTTTTAATTCACATAATGCTCGCTATTATTTTCTATGACTGCACATCTATTTTGTGTACCAAAACATGCATATTTGCAACTCTCACGATTTACACTTGTTGCACATGAACTCTAGCATTTTTGAGAAAAAAAAGTTGTTCTGAATATGTTAACAAAATGAGACTTGTAAAAAGCATGCATGTAAATTACAAACAAGATAAATTGCATATTATGACATGGTACACCGGTACGCGCAGTATAATGGTCATGGGTTTACTATACATGTTAACTTTATGGTCAAAGGTGTGTGTTATACGGGCCTTGGATCTAATAGTTGTTTCGTGGCCGACGCAGCCTTAATGGATGGTCACTACAGGACAGACATCATTAGCGCTGTGGTCCACTCGAGGTCGGACTCGGTCGTGCCGCTGGTGTTATGTACGGTAGCGTACAATGGCTGGGGCACTGGGAATGTATTACAGGTCACTCGAGACAGCGCCAACCCTACTGAGAAGATGTAATATCTCGGGTAGACCATACTATTGAATTATGACTGTTATATATGATATATCTATATCATATGCATATATTATATATCTATATCACGTCTATGATAAATTACCATGATGGAACTGTTGCATACTTTATAAAAACCAGAGTTCATTATAAAAACTAGCATGTGCATTATGTGCGTTAACATTCACTAAGTTTTTAGACTTACCCCTTTATTTTATGTTTTTCCCCCTCCATTACGAATAATTGCGCAATTTAGCTAGCTTAGAGGAAGGTGCCTTCGAAGCAGACGTGGGTGATCGCGCATGATTTGATTCGAGTAATTTTTAAGGACTTGGATCTAGTTTGGTTACATTCTATGTGGACTGATAGAGGAACCACCCGAGCAGACATGATCGAGATTGTTATCTCTTTAGTTTTGCTTAAACTTAGAATTTGATCTGTTGATCTTTTGTTAAGACAATTATATTATGAGTTGTAACCTTATTTGATGATGGTCTGATGACTGGTACATTTGATGATTATCTTTATATTATGAGGTATTTTGTTTACTCTAGTGTATGAATGTGTGGTTGTGTATGTAATGTTCTTTATTCCTATAGTTTAGAAAGTCTTCCGCTGAGCTCTCTCGTCTATGAGAGGTTGAAATCCCTGAGTCTTGTCCCATGAGGGATAGAGCTGAGAGACGAACCATGAGATCAATTACTAGTTAATTGATTTGCCCATCGGGGTCATTACAAAAATGCTAGGAGTACTACATATTTTACTAACATAGACTTACTAAACTGATGTGTAGCTCATTCATTAGTACTCATTACGTTTCTCTTAATTAATTGTTTTATTTTTCTCTAATGAATGAGCGACATATCAGTTTAGTAAGCATTTGTTAGTAAAAGATGTACTATCCCTAGTATTTCTTTTTTTAATAAGAAAGCTTAGAGTTTGAATTTCTTTTTATCTTTTGTCCTCAATTCCTTGATAGACTGTTGGGTTTTAAAAAGAACTCGTTAAATCCTTAATATACTCAAAGATTTTGAAGAAGAATTGATTCTTTTATTTGTTATTGATCTCTGTGACCCACGACGTCACACTACATCATCATCTATTTATAATCACATCTCACTCGCCAGTCCTGATATATTTTATTTGACAGGCCAATGTGAAGCTGCAAGTCATGATGATAACCACAGATGCCTGTGACGTTTGCTTTACTTTACTTTTTTGAACTTGTCTGAGTACTCAATTTCTTTTTCACTTTCTGACTTGTTTGGATATAATTTGTGAAGGCAAGAATAAGTTGCGGCTTTCTCTGTCTTTTCCATTCTCACTTTCTTTTGATATGCGAATCATTGCTGGCTGCTGTTCTTTGCGTATTTCCTCAAATCCTTGTTATACCCGTCAGGACAGCGATATATGCTATTAAACAATTCTTTTGCTCACAATTTAGTCGATAAACTCCAGATTTTTTTTATATATATTAGTGTGGACTGTGGAATCCAAAGTGAGAGACAGAGGTCGCCAAGAAAAACTTCACAGTCCAACCTCAAAACACTTGAAACCATGGGCATTGTCCGTCGATTATCAGCGGAAGATGTCAAGAAAATAGCGAAAGAAGTGTTAATCCAAAACCATGTTTTTGGTCTCTCCCACCAAGAAACCATTGATGTGGAACTTGCATGTCTTCTTTTAGCTTCTGCAGAGAAGGTTGCCAAGCAAGAACATGATGAACGAAGCAGATTGCTAAGCCTCTGTGATTTCTTGTCCTCCAAGACAGGAAGCTCAGTTCAAAGAACCGTTCATTATTTTACCAAAGCCCTTCAACAGAGGATTGATAGAGAAGCAGGGGGAAATGCATTAAAGGGCTCGAAGAGTAGTAGTGAAGAAGAAGAGACAATGGCGTACGGGAATCTTACCATCATTGCATGTTATCTTCACCTTCCCTTCAGCCAAGTTACTCAGTTTGCAAGAATCCAAGCAATTGTAGAAAGTGTGGCTTCTGTGAAAAGGGTTCACTATATTGACCTTGCAATCAGAACTGGAGCTCAATGCATAGTGCTTATGCAGGCCCTTGCAACTCGCCATGGATGCCCAATCGAGCTTCTCAAAATAACTGCAGTTGGGATATCATCAAAACAGAGGATTGAGGAGACAAGGAAAAGACTCGCCTGTTTTGCCGACACTTTAAACATACCCTTTTCATTCCAAATAATTATGGTAAAAGACATCAAAGATCTCAGCAAAGACATGTTCGAGACAATGTCTGATGAAGCTGTTGCTGTCTATTCCCCTGTTCTGCTAAATCATATGATAAGGAAGCCTGGAAGCTTGGAATCTCTGCTCAAAGTGCTTAGAGACCTCAACCCATGTGTCATGGTGATCATAGAAGCTGATGCAGATCACAATTCACCAGATTTCTTATGCCGTTTCAATGATGCTCTCTTATCCTACACTGCATATTTCGAATGCCTGGAAGTTTGCATGGATGAGAGTGATCCAAATAGGCCGAGAATGGAAGATACATACCTGAGCAACCAGATAAGCAACATTGTTGCAATGGAGGGTGAGGAGAGAATTTTCTGGCGCTTGAAGATTGAGGGTTGGAGGACATTTTTTGGAGGATTTGGTATGGTGGAACAAGAGCTTAGCATGTCATCTTTGTATCAGGCAGAGTTGATGGTTAAAAACTTTGCTTGTGGGAGCTCTTGCACACTTGAAAGGAATGGGAATTGCCTTACTATTGGGTGGAAAGGAAGGTCTTTTCTTTCTGTTTCGGCTTGGAGGTTCCACCAAGAACAAGCCTAGAAAATAATCTCTTGTACATGTAATAACTTCTGTAATGTGTTAATAAGTATTCCCACTATGTGCTATTTAACATAATTAATATCAACTCATAACTTCTGAATTCGAATTATAACTCTATAATTCACCACTTTTTAGTTAAGGGGGCGTTTGGCAACAGCCTTGGGAGAGACCTCAACACTGTGTTTGTCGTTTTCTGAATATGTCTTTACACTTTTGCCCCTTAATATGTCTTTACACGTTTTCTGAATGGTTTCTCCCAAAACCATCCGAAAGTAGCGTCTGTTTGAAGCGACCGCATCTCAAATTCCTTCAGCCCACTCTCCATCTCTGTGGCTTCTCCTGAACACCTGAATCACCCATCCCCCTGCCAAAATACCGGCTGCCGTTTCACCCCCCACCGCTCCCGAAAGTACAGCCTCAGTCGTTCCCGTTTCACCGTGGCTTCAGTGTATGCTCTGTTTCAAGCAGGGGGAACATCAGCGCGCGTCCACAATGTAAGAGCTTGAATTTCCTTTTCTTTTTCTCCCCCTGTGTCGTTCTTTGTTGAATTCCTTTCGGTTTGGTTGGTTTTTCCTCAGAATTTGGGGCCATTGTTTCTGGCGTTTCGGTGGCTGTTTTGTGTGTTGTGAGGGTTCAAACATTTTAGGGCTTATTTTTTAGGGTTTCCATTGTAGTTTAAACGGGGTTAGACCCATTGGGTGAGGGTTTTTGTTTGAAAATTTCAGATGTGTTGTTTTTTTGTTAATTTTGGGTTCAAATTCTTGTGGTTGGTTGTAGTGATTTTCAGTTGTTTAGTGCTATATTGTACCCACATTGAGTTTTATGATAGGATTTGTAGTTGTTGATTTTCGGTTCAAATTGGTGTGGGTTTACTTGCGATTTTGGGTGTTAGGAGCCGTGTTGATGGCTGAGAATGGGTCGAGAAAAACGACCCAAAACAAAATTCCACCGGCCCCTACAGAGTGTGTGTTTATTACGTTTTCTTTTTCTGTAATCTGTTTCTGCTTCTGGCCTGTAATTTGAGTGATAAAACTCAAATTACAGTTTGATATATTCTGAAGCTTGAGAGGCGGTATTAATAAGTTGTTGTTTTGTTTTTTTCCCCTGAAATTACATGTGCTTTGTATTTGATTTTTTTCCTAACAGCATAATCTAAACATTGAGTGGATTAGAGAAATTACATTGGGTGGAAGCTTGAGAGGCGGTATTAATAAGTTGTTGTTTTGTTTTTTTCCCCTGAAATTACATGTGCTTTGTATTTGATTTTTTTCCTAACAGCATAATCTAAACATTGAGTGGATTAGAGAAATTACATTGGGTGGGTTTGATTGTTGGAGCTCTGTGGTTCTGTGTAACTGATCAACACTGTTGGGTTATGATTTTTGGCAATGGATGGTGGAGGAGTGATTGTGATTGTTGGAAATTTTTAGTGTGTGAATTTTCTGCAGATTTTATAAAGCAAATGGGTTAACCAATTTTTCTACGTAAGTATAATCTAAACATTGAGTGGATTATAGAAATTTCATTGGGTGGGTTTGATTGTTGGAGCTCTGTGGTTCTGTGTAACTGATCAACACTGTTGGGTTATGATTTTTGGCAATGGATGGTGGACGAGTGATTGTGATTGTTCAAAATTTTTAGTGTGTGAATTTTCTGCAGATTTTATAAAGCAAATGGGTTAACCAATTTTTCTACGTAAGTATAATCTAAACATTGAGTGGATTATAGAAATTTCATTGGGTGGGTTTGATTGTTGGAGCTCTGTGGTTCTGTGTAACTGATCAACACTGTTGGGGTTATGATTTTTTGGCAATGGATGGTGGAGGAGTGATTGTGATTGTTGGAAATTTTTAGTGGGTGAATTTTCTACCGATTTTATAAAGCAAATGGGTTAACCAATTTTCTGCAGTAAGTTTAATTTTGTTTTTTTAGCGTATTGCTATGCTGGATCGTTGAGAGTAGAAATTGAATTTTTTTTTCCCCAGGTGTGCCCTCAAAATTTTAACTTAAAAATACTTAAAGAATTTTTTTTAATTTTTTTTTACCAGGGGCACCCCCCTTATATCCACCGCTGTATACAATAAAATAAATGAAAAGGAAAATGGGCTTAAGTGAGGTTGCTTTGTTTCTGACTGATTGTTTTCTACTAAGAGATTGTTGAGCATCCAAGCTCTTTGGTTTAGCACCACCAGATCTTTTTCTGTTGTTACATCTTTGTTTTCTTCACAATATGACAGGGTTGAGTATGTCTGCAAATAGTGATGCATCGAGTGGCCGTCCATTATGTCGCTGTGGAGCTGTAGCGTTCGTAAGGTATTCCTGGACAAATGATAATTACAGCAGAAAGTGGTATGGGTGCGAAAAGTATAAGGTATTGTATGACATTTATTTTCCATGTTTACATTTTTTGACCAGTTTTATTTGGTTTAGGGTATATTATTGACTTTTCTTCCAAATTTTGTATGTTGTAGCAAGTTGGTGATTGTGGCTTCTTTCTTTGGGCTGACAACGAGATGACAGCTTACGAAAAAAGAATCATGCAATGCTTGAAGGATATAGAAGAGCAAACCCGGGCAGAAATTGGTAGACTTGAAAAATTGTTGGCAACCGAACAAGCACAGTATAGAACACACCTAGAAAACATGTTTCAGTCTAGGGATGAGATGTGGAAATCTATGGTAGCGAATAACCAGTCTAGAGCGGTCAAGTTCCAATTTAAACAAATGACGTATCAAGCAGTGTTAGCTTTGCTTGTCTTGCTAGTGTTCCTTTATGTTGGCGGTTACAATGCATCTAGTGGTAGCAAGTTGATGTTAAAATGAACTATTTCCCTCTAAATTGTAGATACTTAACCGTTGTAATTTATATCCGCTTATTCTTGATATACAACGTATCGACCTTATTTGTGCAGAGCTGCGACAGATACTCTTTTTTTTCCAGAGTAATTCCAATATTAACATAAAATACTTTTTAATTTTAATTTAGATTATTTATAGTTTATTTAATTAATTAATTATTAATTTTTAAATATAAGTATAAGAAGCTGTTAATGCACATCCAATGATACGTAAACAATGCATTCCTGGTCCTTTATAGAGAATAAAGAAGATAATATAGATCATATATATTTGTAATTTGTCATTTATCACTTCACTCAGGGTAAGAACAATCGGATGTCATTTCTATAAAATATAGATTATTGAAAGGATAAAACATGTATTTGGATATTTTCCTTCAATCCCATAAAATTGTATTATTTATTTGACATTAATGGTTGAAGTGAATTACACTCCGAAGAGCAAATGGATTATGGGAGTTTCTCGAGGTCATATATTTTTGATAGCACTGTCTACTTAGATGCAGAGGTACACATATGATCCTATGCTTATCGATTTAGATTAAATAAGCGAGATCGGTTAAGATTCCGATTAGATAGTCCTAACCTCAAAAATTTTATATATGGCAATTTTTACATTCCTTGTTTTTTTCTTTGTTAACAATGGAGAAGCCACACAAAATAATATAAATTACTCTTCATTCGCGGTTTCCCACATGTGAGATGTCATTGCCTCTCGGACTATAATTATCATTTCCTTGCTTTCGCGGGTTCGGTTTGGTGGTGCTCCATGCGCGACGTATGGAACGGGTGTCATGGTAGGCAATTGCACGACGTCGATCCAATCTTGCCCATAATGCGTCGTTAGGGCAGCACAAAATAGTGGATCATCAGCACCGCAGTCTTTGCGAATGAAGTTGTGTACCGCGCAGCATGCGACCACAAATAGTCGTTGATTCTCAATCGGGTATGGATGCATATTGTCGAAGATAGGGAATCGGGCTTTCCAAACTCCAAAAGTTCTTTCCACAGCTGTTCGTAATGAGAAATGCCTATAATTAAACAATTCTACTGCATTCTTCGGACGAGGTCGACCGCGGCGGAAATCTTGCAAATGGTATCGCTCATTGCGATGTGGGGGTAAAAATCCCTTGTAGCATCCATACGCCGAGTCAACCAAGTAAAAGTAATCTGAACATAATAAGGTACAACATTATATCACATAGGGTTCCAACTTAGCAAAGGAATTGTAAACGTATTACAAATCAATAGAACCTGACACAAAGACATGTCTCTGTACAGTACCTTCGACCGGCATGGGGAAAAGAGCGGTGGGATCCTCGATGCACTCCTGGAAAATCCGCGAGTCATGAGTGCTGCCCTCTTATCCAGCATAAACATATGTGAAGCAAAGGTCGAAGTCAACGACGCACATGACATTCTGTGTTATTGTGGACTTCCTGCTTTTGTAGGACACAATGTTCTCATCTTGAACGCACGCTTTAACATAAGTGCCGTCAATCGCTTCAATGCATTTTTGGTTACAACAGTATTACCGAAAGTAAATTAGATATAGGACACAAAAGACAATAGATATATGCCATTGGTGCTTGTGAAGTAATGCGATATGTTATGCTATGGCGTACCGCGAACCATGGATAGTAGCGGCCATTGCGTGCAACGTATGGATGAGGCAACTCCATCGCAGCTGGACGTATAATATTTTTCCCAAGCCTGCACAGCGCTTTAGCTGTCCGATTAACGTAAACGCTTACCGTGTGCAATGAGCGCTGTAGCCTATTCGCTACCATCTGTTGCGTGTGTCACTGTGCCATCACTAGGCAAAATGCCGCAACTTGTTCTGTGATCTTTACATACCGATTGCTTTGTAAAAAACCATTGTGTTTCAGTGTGTTGCACAATTTTAAGAAAGTCTTGGGCAACATACGAAATTGCTCATAGCATGTAGTTGGGTTTGGATTGGTAAGCACCCAGTGTTCCCACATCGCACCAGTCAGCTTGGAAGTCTTCTATAGAATGCAAACCCTTATGCATGGGTGCATAAAATGATGGTAACATTCTTCCACGATTATTGCCATGCGCACTAGTAAATTCTCTAGCTCGAATCGTATTCCCTCAAAATTACACTCATCCTCGTCGTCTGTGTCGGATGCATCTGAGTCGGGCAATTCATCGATACTGTCCATCCAATGACGTCTATTACCAATGTTACCATTAGGCGGGCCAACTGCATACATGTCAACAGGCCTACATTTAAATGAGATGAATAACTTCACATTCTAGTCATAACATGCGTAAATGTCGTCAGGCTATATTTAGTCTATATTAATAACATGCGACCGGATAATTAAGATTGGAAAGTAAAACTCGGTTAATAACATTAATCATTAGTGTTAAAATTGTTCCCCTACTCCATAATAAGCATTCATACTATAGCATAACTTATGAGTCTCTAATATTGCAATCAAACTAACTTAAGCGGGTAGAATAGAAAATAGTCAATGGAAAACACAAAAA
This sequence comes from Corylus avellana, assembly GCF_965113065.1. Taxonomy (NCBI): domain Eukaryota; kingdom Viridiplantae; phylum Streptophyta; class Magnoliopsida; order Fagales; family Betulaceae; genus Corylus; species Corylus avellana. The sequence goes on from NC_142491.1 coordinate 34,709,552, forward strand.
ACTACAACATAAAATATTAGCATAAAACATAAGATTCAATTGTCGTTGTCTGGATCAATGTTGTTTAGCCAATGACGTACACCGTCGTCATTCATTTTCAACAGTATCCTTGCCCAAGTCAGATTGCCAACCTTCTCGCATGCTTTGACATATTTGTTCGTGGGCAATGACATTTCAGCTGCCAACACATTGATACGGTCCATGATGTCTTCCTCAGGATACTGGCTGGGAGGCAGCTTATAAGATATACAATCGCCGGGTGACTGGCCATCTCTAAGCTTGCACCTCTGTAAATAGTCGGATCGCAAGACATCATACTCGCTTCGCAGCTCGGAGAAAATTTGCTCACCCTTGGATGAACGCTTGCTAGAGTTCGATCCCTGCAAGTGCGAACCTTCCCTCTTCAACTTCCCTTTTCCTTTTCCTTTTGCCTTGTGAGATGATGCACACTGGGGCTCCGTGAGGTCTATGATCACCGCGGGGTTGTTGAGATCAATGTCATTCTCTTCACAATCGCTGCCCGGGGGTGATTGTGTGTTGGCATACCTCCACTTTCCAGTGGATGTTGAGCCCTTAAAGATGTAGCATAGGTGCTTGAAGTTCGCCGGGGGGCCATTTCGGAATCTGTAGTACTTCTTGAGGTTCGTTGTCTGAGAAGGAAGAGCAAATAAACGAAAAAAAACACAAGATAAAACACAAAAGGTCAATAAGTACGGCAACTCACATAATTAAGGAAATATTAAACATAATATTAGTGGCGTACCAGTCGAATGTGTTCCCATTGTTCCGGACTTCCCGTGACAGTCCCCAAATCATCATCCCACCCACAGCCCGTGCCGGCCTTATCTCAGACAAATTCCAAGAAGTGCACCCAAAGCTCCCTAAGATGCTTAATTTTGTCGCTCACCTGTTTTTGTGTGTAGGCGATGCCATCCTTCAGCCGCCTATTTAATTTTTTCGTGATGTTCGGCATATACTTCCCAAAGGGATGGCGAACTCCGTCATCTTGGCAGTTACAAAGAATATGCACCAAGATATTGTCGTGCTCTTGTTCCCATTTCACATTTGCCAGTGGGATGGGAACTTCTGGTGGGGATGGGGTTTGCATCCCATGCTTTCGAGGAGACTTACGGGGAGTGGTAAAGAACGACATCTACGAATAAGTATATAAAACAGCAAAAGAATGTGCATAAATCATGTATGATACTTATCTACCAACCACAGTCAACACAAAACTAAGCTTTTACGTAGACACTCGAACTAATATATATGATTACGTGAAATGTGATATGACATATTTACAATAAGGAGGAAAATAGGTTAGGCACAAACAATTTAGAAATGAAGCAAGCCTTGATATAAAAGAAGAAACCTACCTTGAAGTTGTTGGATTGTCGTTGTCGCAAGTTATACCCACCGAATTGAAAATTGAACGAGGCCAACATTAATGCCGACTAAGCAGAAAGTGGTGGCATATTAAGCATAATTGATGAAATACCCTAATACCAAACACAACACACAGATACACATATTTAGCATAATTATTGCAAATTTTTTCATGGCCAGGAAACAAAGCGTCATTTAAGCTTTGATTCTTTCTTTTCCATTTGCAACTAAGTATATGAATTTCTAACATCTCAAGAAGCAACATATTTTAATTAGAAGTACAAAATAAGCCCAAGAAGGTAAAGCAATCAAATCTACTTACCAAGCAAAACCAACATACATCCATACATACAAAACCCAAGATTATTATATAGTGTTAGGAATTAATCCTATTTCCCAAGACCCGTGAGATGCGAAAAATAAAAAGAATGCGGAATAATAAAGATAAGCAATCACACACGACACAAAGATTTAAGTAGTTCGGCTTAACAAGCCTACATCCACTGGCGGAGACGACCCAGAGAAAATTCACTATCAAAAGATGAGTACAAGAGAGTAACAGGGTGAGAAAACCACTCAAACCCAAAGCCCCAAATACACCCAATTCTCACTTTGCCCAAAGGAGAATAATAACAAAAAGGGGAAAAGAAAACACTCTCTTTCTTGCTCTCACTTTTTCTCTCTATTGTTGGCTCACCAAAACACAAAGCAAATATTACTTTGTTTTTTTTTCTCTTCATTGCTGCATAGCACTTGTCTTTATATAGGAGCACATAGTCGGTGCTTTTTTCCTACTAAAAGTCTAACAAGGAAACCCACTTTCGTGTAGGACAAAAACTCCAACTCCAACCATGAAAGGGAATTACAATCCTTGTATAACACAACAAAACCGGTTGGGTCCCACCCCTAGGTTCAAGGCACACATTCCCAACAATCTCCCACTTGACTTGAATCCTACCAAGTCGCAACATAGTGAATATCCTTCGGATGTCTCCTCCACCTATCTTCAAGCTCGAAGACCAACTGAAGCTGCGCACAGCTTCAGTTTCTCAATAGTCATTCCTTTTGTCAGCATGTCTGCCGGATTCTCAGTTCCACGAATCTTCTCAAGTAGCAATTGTTCACTTTCAAGAAGAGATCGAATGAAGTGATACCTCAACTGTATAAGCTTTGTTCTTGAATGATACGCTGGGTTCTTCGCAAGAAAAATGGCACTCTGACTATCACTGTGTAGAACGCCCTTTTCATTCTTCTTTCCCAACTCATCCAAAAAACCTTGTAGCCAAACCATCTCCTTTCTAGCTTCTGTCACGGCCACATACTCCGCCTCTGTAGTGGAAAGGGCTACAATTTTCTGTAACCTTGAGGTCCAACACACAGCAGTACCTCCTAGAGTATATACAAACCCTGTAGTACTTTTCCTGCTATCAACATCACCCGCTAGATCAGCATCCACGTAGCCCTGCAGCTTCAATTCTGCACCTGTGAAGCAAAGGGACATATCTGAAGTTCCTCTCAGATATCGTAAAATCCACTTGACTGCCTCCCAATGCTGCTTCCCTGGATTACTCATGTACCTTCTCACAACTCCCACTGCATATGCAATATCCGGTCTAATACAAACCATTGTATACATCAGACTTCCGATAGCTGAGGCGTAAGGTACCTTGCTCATGTATGCTTTCTCTTGATCTGTCTTCGGTGACTGATCCTTGGTTAGTTTGAAGTGACTCCCCAAGGGTGTGCTCACTGACTTAGCTTCATTTATGCTAAATCTGCTGAGAATCTTCTTCACATATTCTGTCTGTGAAATCTTCAGTGTACTATTGGCCCTGTCCCTGATGATTCTCATCCCAAGGATTTGTCTAGTAGCTCCCAAATCCTTCATTGCAAACTGCTTTGACAGCTGGTTCTTCAACTTGTTGATGTCTTCCATACTGGCCCCTGCAATGAGCATATCATCTACGTACATAAGTAGAATAATGTAAGAGTTCTTAAGACTCTTGACATAGCAGCAATGATCTGCATTGCATCTAGTGAACCCAGTACTGCACATGAAACTATCAAACTTCTTGTACCATTGTCTTGGAGCTTGTTTCAGCCCATACAAGCTTTTCCTCAGTTTGCACACTAAACTCTCCTTCCCCTGCACTGCGAATCCCTGTGGTTGCTGCATATAAATTTCTTCCTCCAACTCACCATGAAGGAACGCCGTCTTCACATCTAACTGCTCTAGATGTAAGTCTTCCGCCGCCACAATACTTAGCACAATTCTGATGGTTGTCATCTTCACCACCGAAGAGAATATGTTTGTGTAGTCAATTCCTTCTTTCTGTTGGAATCCCTTGACTACCAATCTTGCCTTGTAGCGTTTGCTACCATCATGTTCACCCTTTATTCTGAACACCCATTTGTTGTGCAAAGCCTTTTTACCTGCTGGCAACCCAGTCAGTTCCCAGGTCTGGTTAGTCAATAATGAGTCCATCTCATCCTTCATGGCTAACTCCCACTTGATTGAATCTTCAACCTCCAAGGCTTCAACAAACGTCTCTGGCTCAACGCCATCCATCAACAAAATATGAAATAGAGAGGGTGAAAAACGCTGTGGAGATCTAATGGTTCTAGTAGATCTACGGACAACCACTGTCGGTGTACCCTGTTCAGTCTCTTGATCTACTGTTTCTTCAACTTCTAGACCATCTTCAGTTTCTGAATCCTTATCAACTTTTGAATTCCTTCTCTGAGCTGCACCTTTAGAAATTCCATCTAGGTTGATAAATTCAGGCTTCTCAGCCTCTGACTCTGTACTTACTGGTTTTGCACTTGAATTATTCTTATACACACCCATCTCATTAAAAGTAACATTTCTACTTCTAATGATCTTCCGGTTTTGATCATCCCAAAACCTATACCCGAATGCCTCATTCCCATAGCCAATGAAATAACATTTTTTAGATTTAGCATCTAGCTTGCTACGAGCATCAGATTCAATATAGACATACGAAACACAACCAAAAACTTTCAAGTGAAAAAGATTTACCTCTTTTCCACTCCAGACTTCTTCAGGTAGTCTATGGCCCAAAGGAACTGACGGTCCTCTGTTTATCAAGTAAGCAGCAGTGCTTACTGCATCTGCCCAGAAAGTTTTCGGTAGTCCAGCATGCAACCTCATACTTTTTGCACGCTCATTGAGGGTCCTGTTCATGCGCTCAACCACGCCATTCTGTTGCGGTGTCCCTGGGATAGTCTTTTCCATTCTAATCCCATTCACTGCACAAAACTGTTTGAAACTCCCGTCTTCGTATTCTCCCCCATTGTCTGATCTTAGGCACTTCAATTTCAGACCAGTTTCTGTCTCTACCATGACCTTCCACTTCTTAAAAACTTCAAATACATCAGATTTAAGTTTTAAGAAGTAAACCCATACCTTCCTGCTTGAGTCATCAATAAATGTGATGTAATACTGCGAGCCTCCAAGAGATGCCACTGGTGCGGGACCCCACAAATCCGTGTGTACCAACTCCAGCTTTCCTGGCTTTGGTGTTCTGCCAACCTTCGCGAAACTCACCTTCTTTTGCTTTCCTAGGATGCAGCCTTCACACAAATCAGACTTAACTGACTTCAGCTCTGGTAGTTTCTCCTTTGACAGAAGTACCTTCATCCCTTTCTCGCTCATGTGCCCAAGCCTTAAATGCCATAATTTTGAGTCAGCACCCGTATTTGTAACAGCAATTGTATCCCTGCTATTCGTCGTCATATAGAGAGTACCCGTCTTATGACCACGAGCCAAAATCCTGACTCCTTTGTTGACCTTCCACTTTCCACCGTGGAAATGAATTGAATGCCCTTCGTCATCAAGCTGTCCTACTGAAATCAGGTTCTTTTTTAGCTCTGGGATATGCCTGACATTTTACAGCTTCCATACCGAGTCACTGTGGACTCTAATGCAAACATTGCCTATACCCACAACATCCAGCGCCGTTCCACCAGCCAAGTACACCTTCCCGAAATCTCCTACCACATAATTTTTGAGAACTTCACGGATCGGTGTAGTGTGAAAAGAAGCTCCTGAGTCCAAGACCCAAGAATCAAGAGAACTATCAACAGATAGAAGTAGGGCATCGTGCACTTCTTCTGTTGCCACGACATTTGCGGCGTCATTTTCGGTCTTCTTCTTCAGCTCTCTGCAGTTCTTCTTGAAGTGGCCTGTCTTGCCACAGTTCCAACACTCAGGTTGTCGTCCAAACCTGGATTTGCTCCTACCCTTCCTGGACTTAGGTCTGCCCCTAATAGAGTTTCTGTCTTGTCTTCTGCCCCGAGTCTCGAGGTTTAAAGCAGCACCAGAACAAGAGGCTTCACCCGCATCTCTTCTACGAACCTCTTCACTGAGAATCAAATCCCTGACGTCTTCATAGCTCAGTTTACTCTTTTCTACAGAGTTATTCACAGCCATCCTCACTGCTTCCCAGTTATTTGGTAAAGATGCCAAGACGATCAACACGCGAACCTCATCATCAAAATTAATTTCCACCGAGGACAATTGATTTGTGATGGTGTTGAACTCATTGAGATGATGTGCCACCGAAGCTCCTTCCGCCATCTTTAAGTTGAACAATTTCTTCATCAGATGCACCTTATTGTTAGCCAAAGGCTTCTCATACATGCTTGACAAAGCCTTCATTAGACCTGTTGTGGTCTTCTCCTTTACAAAGTTGTGTGCAACTGATTTTGACAGAGATAACCTGATAACTGCTAGGGCTTTACGATCAAGCAGAACCCACTCGCTATCATACATGTCGTCGGGTTGTTCTTCCAAAAGAGGTTGATGAAGATCCTTCCCATTAAGAATATCTTCAATCTGTACCTTCCAATACCCAAAATCTTTGCCGTCGAATTTCTCGATTCCCATCTTTCCTTCTTCACCTGCCATCGCTCCCACTCGAACCAACAGCTTTGATACTAGTTGTTAGGAAATTAATCCTATTTCCCAAGACCCGTGAGATGCGAAAAATAAAAAGAATGCGGAATAATAAAGATAAGCAATCACACACGACACAAAGATTTAAGTGGTTCGGCTTAACAAGCCTACATCCATTGGCGGAGACGACCCAGAGAAAATTCACTATCAAAAGATGAGTACAAGAGAGTAACAGGGTGAGAAAACCACTCAAACCCAAAGCCCCAAATACACCCAATTCTCACTTTGCCCAAAGGAGAATAATAACAAAAAGGGGAAAAGAAAACACTCTCTTTCTTGCTCTCACTTTTTCTCTCTATTGTTGGCTCACCAAAACACAAAGCAAATATTACTTTGTTTTTTTCTCTCTTCGGTGCTTTTTTCCTACTAAAAGTCTAACAAGGAAACCCACTTTCGTGTAGGACAAAAACTCCAACTCCAACCATGAAAGGAAATTCCAATCCTTGTATAACACAACAAAACCGGTTGGGTCCCACCCCTAGGTTCAAGGCACACATTCCCAACATATAGTAGGGGATTTGATTCTTATGAGTGCAGATTCAAACAACTGTTTGTCCACAACTTTATAAAAACAAGCTCCTGTTGACTTTCACATGTTCTGTTTTCCTAGCTAGGATGTTGTTGGCATTCTTGTTTTCATTTCTGTAATTTGAACTAGCAAAACCATAGGATAAAGCAAGAAATGCCCAAGGGAGAGTAATCCCTACCGATTGTAACTTGTATTTGGACCTATAATCAGTAATTGGTCTGCCATTATACTATAAATATTGGTTACTTCTCTTCATACATATTAGACTTAACATTTGGGATCTTTTGTTACAATAAAATATAGTATAATGCTATTGTCTAATGGGTTGTATGAAATTTTTTGGGGCAATAAAGAATATTATCTAGAGATGTTGTTGTGCTCTGTTCTGTTATGTTCTGATGCTGGTTCTGTTGTTTTTGTTTAATGGGCATTACAGGCAGTTTGAAAGGTTTGGTATTTTTGGCAAGAAATGGATAGGCTGAACTCAAAGTTGTACTTGCAGAACTGTTACATAATGAAAGAGAATGAGAGGCTAAGGAAGAAAGCGCCACTTTTTTTTTTTTTTTTTTTTTTTTTTTTTTTGTAAAACCATGGTTAGCAGTAATTTGTTTCAGCTCTCCCTTTCTCAGCCGCTTATTGTACTAGTTCTAGTTTCAGTTATGTAGTACAGTAGTATCTTTCTCCAAGGGTCACTTTTGCTTCTATTTATATCTCTTGGAATATCTTCTTCTTTTTTGGGGGGCCAGGGGTTAAGATATTGATTTCTGAACTACAAGGATGTATCAGACTCTATATCTACTAGACAACACTCATAATATTAACAGGGTTTTAGGTCTATCTCTCTCTGTCTTGAGCTAATATCTCCATGAATTAGTTGCTATATTCTTTGGTTTAACAACACCTAGTCCCTTACTGTCATATTTATTTCTATGTCCATGCTCAAAATATGTAAAATAGTTTTGACATCATTTTCTTTTAATAGAGAATGGGGAAACTATGGGCAGAACAAAATTTAACTTTAATAAAAAAATAAAGGATCCTTTTAGCATTTCTATAAACTATAAGTATTTGACTAGAGATAAACCTTTAAACAGATATTCTGGTTATAATGAGATAGTAAAGTTAGAGACTCAAGCAAGCAAAAAAAAAAAGTGATTCAGATCGATAAAGTTCAACAGCTCCGAGCAGAGGAAAAAGAAGCTGATTTCTATAACATGGGGAACAATTGATGAAGCTCCATATCACCTATATGCAGCAGATATAGATAATGACTATGAGAGTTGGAACCTGGAAAGAAAAATTGTTGGTAAGGAAATGAGGACAGAGGTAAGGGAATGAGGATCATCTTCTAAAGAAACCTATAGAAGATGATCCAAAATCTTGAAATTCGCTTACCAACATCAATAAATGGTTGAAATTCAAGTTCTATATTTCCTTTTTCATTGCTAGATGTTTCAATCTCTTTTTTGAAGTGAGAGTCCGAAAGATGAATTTGTATAGATCCTACCTATGGAGAATTTGTATAGATCCTACCTATGGAGAATTTTATGTTCATTTTGTGCTATATTGTATTTTGTGCTTTCTCAATATTAACAAACAATTTAAATACAAAATATTTTAAAAACAGTATGTACAACATGTCAGAACACTTTTTCAAGTGAAATGCTGAAAAAAACCAAAAGAAAAATACCCCTAGACATTGCTTTAACAAATATAACTCTGTATCCAAATACAAATCTGGAATTTTTCAAGTCAAATGCCTAAAAAGGGGGGAAAAAAAAAAAAAAAAAAAAAAAGCCATACAAAATGAGTATATAACTCAGTATCCTTATACACTTCTAGAATTAGAAGACAATTGAACCAAACAAAAATGCATTTACACTTGGAAAACAGGAAACCAGCACAAGACACAACCAAACAAAGCATATTATCAATAATAATTCAAAAGATTCTCGGACCCTGTTACAATTATATCACACAATCTCATGTGGGCAACAATATCTAACCTACACCGAAAAACTTGCCCTGCTCTCTACAAGCAGCTGTGCAAAACTGAACCCAAATTTTGTTACGAGATGTTGTGGTGTCTAATTTTCCTCTTTCTCAATGGGGCATGTATAAACCGTTTTTTCAAGCAATTTATTGTGATTCTGCCAACATTTATAAAGAAAACCCAAAATAAAATTCTACACAAGATAAGCAAAAACGAAACTAACAAAATAAAATTCTACAGAACCATAACAAAAAGCTACATGCAGTACCTTCGATCGTGAGCGTGTGCGTGGAGCCGTGGCTAGAGCTCTTCTCCACCGAGACTGGCGCCTGGCTTCACTGGCAGATGAGTTTCTAAATGGGTGCTCTGGATTTTTGGGGAGCAAAGCCTCTAATATACTCGAGGAACACAGCTGACCAGGTCCACGCATTGTGGGGGGAGCTGAGACGCATGGGCTGGATGCGTGTTAGGGGGGAAATTCTGCAAACAAAGCGCAGGTGGGGTTGGGGGGCGAGAGAAATCCTTGGGTTTTCCTGACCTGCTTCGGACGCGTGGTAGGGGGGAGAAATTTTTCAACTGTTTAACAAATCGCAGGGGGTTGGGGGGGGGGGGGGGGGCGACAAATCAGAACTGGGTTTCCTTAGCCAGCTGCAGACGAGTGTGAGGGGGGGGGGGGGGGGAGAAATTTTTCAGACAAAGCGCAGGGGGTGGGGGGGGGGGGGAGAGAGAGAAATCAGAAATGGCTTTCCTTAGGCAGCTTCGGACGCGTGTGAGGGGCACTGTGTTGGGGAGATGCTGGCCTGTTCCTTTGTTCAGCGTGGGAAAGTCACGAAAGAAGGCCTATTTCAACTGTGGAAGAGAGGGGCAAGAAATCAGAACTGGGTTTCCTTAGCCAGCTGCAGACGCGTGTGAGAGGGGGGGGGGGGGGGGAGAAATTTTTCAGACAAAGCGCAGGGGGTGGGGGGGGGGGGAGAGAGAGAAATCAGAAATGATGCGTGTGAGGGGGACTGTGTTGGGGAGACGCTGGCCTGTTTCAGTTGTTCAGCGTGGGAAAGTCACAAAAGAAGGCCTGTTGCAACGTTGGAAGAGAGAAGGGCAAAATGGGGAAAATTGGGTGTATTTTTACCCCAAAAGCAGCGCCTTGACCCAGACACTGTTCAAGGCTGTTGCCAAACAACCCCTAAATATTTCACTTGTGTTTTGGCTTAGATTAGTGATAATGATATTAAACATGATAATAAATAAGACAATTGTTTGATGAAATTATTCAATACAAGGGTTACTCATCTTTTATTCACCTATATCTTTATATATTTTGAGAATAAATTTAAATTTGAGAAAAATTTATATATCTCTATTAAATTATCACTCAATTGACAGTCTTCCGAACAATTAAATTTTTTTAATGTTGTTCTCAAATGATAGTTCAATCGATTGAAGAATACGTCTTACGAAACGAGCGAATGTTATTAATTCGATTTCTCTCAGTACAGATATTAAAAAAAAAAATCAATTTTTTTCCCAAAAGGCGACAGTTTTGTTACAAAAATGACCAGATTATTTTGAAGGTCCAATTATACAATTTTTTTATTTTTTTTATTTTAAAAGTCAAAAAATGTTTTATTTGCAACCTATGCTACTTACACGTGCCACCAAATTTGACAAGCGGCGCGGGGTTTATGGTGCGTGCATGATTGCCACGTGTACGGTAGGGGGATAAAGTCTGTTGAACTCGTTGACACTGAATCTGAATGAAGGCACCGCCAGAATTAAATCAATCTCGCACACTCTGCGAGTTAAGTTTGTGAGGAAGTGGTACGAGAAGAATGGAGGGGAAGACGAGGGAAGATGTGGAGAAGAGCGGGATGATCGACACGTGGTTGAGGAAGCACCGTCTGATTTACACCGGAGCTACCAGGCACCCTTTAATCCTCAGCATTCGAGATGGGACCGTTGATCTCTCCGCCTACAAAAGATGGCTGGTACTTGATACTCTTAATAACTTCTTTTTTGTTTTTTGTTTTTGTTTGTTTTGCTATTTTGTTGTTTATTATGTTCTATATTTGATTCTAACAGTTGTAATTCTAACAATTACAGATAGCAAAGCAATTAGAAACAACATTTACACCACTTAAACTAAAACAATTTCACACAGCAAATCAACTACATTTTCCATCTCCCAGAATTCTTGTCTGAAGATTCCAGCTTCTGCATAATTTCCAAATTCTCGGTTTTCTACTTAAATCTTCCTTTGGCCATTATCCTTGTTCTGGTCTTCCAGCTTGTTGGACTTATTTAATTGAAATGAGTAGTAAATAACTAAAACGGGTTTGAACTTCCGTCTTCTTTGATACCTTAACAGGGCTTCGAATTCGACATAAAAAAGATATTTTCGATTGGTGAAAAATATTTTCTTCAAAAATGATTTTTTTGAAAACATTTTGTTTTGCGGCTAGGAAAAATATATTTATTTATTTAACCATATTAAATTTTAAATTATGAAAATGTCCCGACCAATCTCAACTGTTTTCCCATCGGGCCCTGGGAAAGTCTCGGCTGAGTCCCGACGAGTCCTGATTGGGTCCTAGCGGTGGCCCGATTAGGTCTTGTAGAGTCCCGTCCGGGTCTTAGTGCTAGCTGTCTTGACCGGGTCTCAGCGCGGTGTCCCGATCGGGCCCCAACAGTGTCCCCACCGGGTCTCGGTGAAGTCTCAGCAGTGGCTTGGTCAAGTTCCGATGAGTCCCAACTGAGTCCCAGCGGTGTCTTAACCAGGTCTAGCGAGATCCCAACTGGGTCCTGGCTGTGGCTTGACCATGTCCCCGCAAATCCCGATTGTGTTTTCCGATAAGGTCGTGACTGGGTCCCGACAGGTCCCGTTGGGGTCCTAGTTGTAGTCCGACCAGGTCCTAGCGAAGTCCCAACAATATTCAGGTGAAGTCGCGGCAGTGCCCTAGTTGGGTCCTAGCAAGTCCCAAAGTAGTCCTGACTGGGTCCCGACGGTGGCCTGGTGAAGTACTGGTAGGGTGTCAGCTAGGTCCGTCGGTTTGATTATAAGAAGCTCAAACTTGAAAAATAGTTTACGGTTTTCAAAATGGAAACCATTTTATATAATTTATAGAAGTTTTTTCGGTCAAATCAAAAATATTTTTCATCACACCAAATACCGAAAAATACGAAAAATATTTTCTAGAAATAATTTTACATCAAAACAAATGGAATATTTATTTCAAAAGCTTAAGCTTATTATAAATTTAATTATTTAATCAATACTTTACAAGCTAAATTTCAACCACAGCCTTTCAAATCTTTAACTCTCCAATCACCAATTGCTTCCCAGGTTATATATGGATCCCCCCGAATCATGTTTCTGCTCATTACCTCTCTCTATTCTCTCCTACTAAATCCACAAGAAAAAAACAGATGCTCCCTACCTTCTAAACACCCTCTGCAGAACAGGCATAAATCATCTCCTGCACAATCCTATTTTATTAAATTCTCACCTGTTGTCAATCCATCTCTGGCAGCCAGCCATAAAATGATTGCATGCCAAGGAACTGCCAACGGAAACCATATCATCTTCCACCATATAAGAGCACTAGCAGCAGCTTCCCAACCATTTTCCCTCAATTTAGGGAATATAACTATTTTTTTATTCCCTATAAAAAAACACTTCACAATAGATTCCCTTATTTTTTCCTATATAAATTAAATACTATTTCTTTTTATCATTGCAACCAATGACAGAGGAGAGAGAACTGCTGGGACATGTGAAGGAAAGATGAGAGAGAATCACTTTTTTATAATTTAATAATGCATTGGGCATTTGTATTGGGAAACACTGTAAATGCCATTTGATGTTGGTTATATTTAGGGTTTCTGATGTGGGTGTTTTTTTGTGGTTTTTTTGAGATTTTTCTTAAACATAGGGAAGGGAATGGGCTATAGAGAGTCTGCTGCTAATGCTCTAACATTTGGGAGTTTAAATCTAATAGCGTCCCAAGTTTCAGAGCATGTGTGTTGTCCCTTCTTCCAACAGTTCCTGAGAAGTTTATCCTTTTCTCCTAGCTTCGCACAAGTAGTTTACTTCGGGTTCTCACCAAATCTTCAGATCTTGCAGGAGGCCAACACCCAACACCACATTTTCTCTCTCAGTACAGAAGACAGTTTTTCCCCACTTTACTCCCTGAATCATAGACAGCTCGATGTCCATATTGATCATAAAGCACTCCATTCGGGTTTTGAGATGCGAGTTTCCTCCTACTCCATGAACAAACCTGCAGAATCTTAACTTGCCAAAAACTCTTGCCCTTCAATAAGTATTTCTTCACCCATGCTATCCACAAAGATCCTGCCCTTGCAAAGATATTCAAAATGTGCCGCATCATTGCAGCAAGATTCCAGTCTTCCACACGCGTCAGCCCAAATCCTCCTCATTTCTTAAGGAACACAAACATGCTTCCAAGATACCTTTGCTCTTGCTCTAACAGTATCATTGCAGCAAGATATCTTGACATATTCTACCATGTACTTCCTATCATTCTTTCAAATTAAATGGAAAGATCATCATGTTATTATTTATCACTTTTATTTAGCATTTATCATTTCAATATATATTATATATCTTATATTATAATAAATATTGATGTAACAAAATTTGAAGCTTCTAATTCAAAAATAGTGATTGAAATTTGAGAAATTTTATATAGTAGAATATCTTTGAAATATGTTCATTATGTGAAATTCTAAAATAAATATATTCTAAACAAAATCATTGTGGATTATGTGAAATTCTATATGTAGAATATCTTAAAAATTCAAAAATCTTGAAGTGCTGCACTGCCAGAGTAGTCATGCACAACCCACCACCTTTGTTAAGCTGACAAATTTTTGACCCATAATATCATATTAACCACTCACTTCCATTGTTTTTATTTGATAACTCTATTATTTTGTGTTCAGGTGTAAACCTTAAAAACTGGAGTCTCTCCATGTGAGACTTGACATAATATGTTTAAGACTATTGCTATTTAGTAGAGACCGATATATGTGACTGTCATACAATTAGAATGTAGCAGTGAAAATCAACTTTTTTTTTTTTTTTTTCAATGGCCGATTTTTGTTAAAGATATATGAGAGCGCAAACAAATCAACCGTGATAGTCAGCAAATAGACTCCTTAAACTCCTCCACAATTCACGATGACTCCGGAAACCTCAGCAGCCCTTTCACGCCCACAACAGAAGCTGATTTCTCCTTCAGCTGACAGCAGCACTCTCTCATTCCTTGATTTACGCTCAATTGCTCTCCATGTTTCCTGCACTGACTCTCAGCCCACAACCATGTCATCTCACGACACCTGGAGTCTCCTCACTTTCTTCATTTGTGTTTAAGTGTAAAAGCTTTCTCTTGTATTTCCTTTTGTTTCTGAACTTCTTGTAATTCACTTTGTACCCAACTCTCTGCACTTTTGGTTATAAATATGAATGAACTACTCTGCTCTTGGTAAGCAACCAAACCAGAGCTTCTCAAAACCTTACAATTTTCACTGCCACATCAAATGCATTACCCATATGTTAAATAGGGTGGCCTTATGCAAAAGCTAATCCCAAAGTGGCAAAGTTCGGATCAATAATGTTCTATTAATAGTTTTTTTTATTACCTGGTGGAAGGGTTTCGGGGCAATATGTAAAATCCTGAAAATCTTCTAAATATGTTCGTTAATATATGTTGATCTAAAATTGGGTTTGGATTTATAGCAATGTGTTTAGTTTTGTTGTTCGTTTAATTAATTTGTTTTGATCTTATACTTATGAGTTAGTGCTAGAGGCTGACTTTGATTTTTTCGTGCAGGGACAGGATTACATATTTGTTAGAGCGTTTGTCCCATTTGTAGCAAGTATATTGATTAAAGCTTGGAAGGAATGCAATGATGCTACGGATATGGAAGTCATTTTGAGCGGTATGGCTTCTCTAAATGATGAGATTGCGTGGTTCAAGAGCGAAGCTCCCAAGTGGGGTGTTCAACTGTCTGACATTGTCCCTCAGAAGGCAAATCAAGATTATTGCCGGTATCCATATATATTCGATATTACCATGACTCATGTACTATGCATAATGATTTTTGTGGTGAAATAGCCTCTACACATTGATTTTATTGGTGAGATAAACACCCAGGAGTCTCATGGGCCTTGATATAAATTGTTGGATAGGAGCTTAATCCAAAAGTTTAAGCCAAATAGTTAGGATCCAACAATGATATATTAATCACTTTTGTTTTATTGCTTAATTTGAAATTCTATCACAAATGAAGCTCCAATATGTTTTAATTCCTTGTGATATTAATGAAATCAATGGTTGTTCCCATGTGCCATGTTATTTAGCATCTCCTGCCTCAACCATAGACTTAGTTGACTTAGCCCCAAGTCTTTCCGATTGTGTAAGGCAAAGCTGAAGCTGATCCTCATGGTTAAGGTCCATTATGTTAGATAAAGATGCCATCACTATTTTAGATGACGTTTGTAGCCATTAAGCATTTCTAGTTTAAACAACCAATGGGATGATTCTAGAAGATGCTGATACAAACTGGTTTCTGGATAAAGGATTGATTTACTTTTGCTTAAGTCTAAGTTCAACATCATCAATTTCTGTTTTTCTTGTCATCAGAGACGAGATGCTATTAGACCTTGGAAAACCATTCTGTTGGAGTTTGGTATTTTTTTGATTCTGCTTCTTGATTCATTATATTGGTACAGTTGGAACCATTACATGGTTTGCATGTTCTTACAGATTTCTGGAAAGTTTAATGAGCACAGATGTCGAATATACTGTGGCTATCACGGCGTTTTGGGCCATTGAAGCCGTTTATCAAACAAGCTTTGCACTTTGCCTGGAGGATGGCTCCAAGACCCCAACAGAACTGAGGGAGACTTGCCAAAGATGGGGCAATGATGGTTTCGGTCAGTACTGTAATTCTCTAAAGAAAATTGCTAATCGGCGTTTAGAGAAGGCATCTGATGATGTGCTCTCGGCAGCCGAAGTAGCATTACTACGTGTTTTGGAACTTGAGGTTGAATTTTGGAACATGAGCCGCGGGGATGCCTGATCAACCCTAACTTCAGAGATCTCAAATGATATGAGCTGGTGAGCTTGTTGTTCTTGTTTCATTTGGCATGTACTATATCACTATATCTATAATGCAGTGAGTAAGATGAATAGAAGCTATAATGATATTCAAATCCTCTAGCAAGACAGTGATGCATCTCACTCGTAATAAGTATGCCTCATAGGCAGTAGTAATATATACTGGACATATCCATGCTCATGCTGCTTATAAGCTAGTAGCATATTATGCTTCAAATATGGTTTAAAGTGCTTTCTTCAAGCTTCAAAAGTGGTCTTATGTGCTTAGTTTTGTAAGTTTTGTGACATTAACCTGTGATTGTGCAGTATTTTGTGGATACTTTCCAGCCGAGGCAATGACAAGCTGCATCGGATTCACAATAGGCTGCATAGTCCTCGGTGCATTGGTCGAAAGCCCTAGATTTTGTATGATCGAGTGCAAGCACCTCAAACGCTGAACCAAGCTCATCTTTTCAGCTCTCAAAGCCTTGTTCTCCAACTCCTTTGCATACCATCCTTTCTCTCTTTCCAAGCAGAGTCGGTTATTGTTCTCAAGCTCTCTCGACAGCCTGCCCTTTTCATTCACCAAGTCTTCCACCATCTTCTGCTTCTTCATTCGCGACCGCTTCGCCGACTCTCTATTCGACACCATTCTCTTCCTTTTCTTCTCCTCCATCAACGCATACTTTGCATCGATTTCAGACCCTGAGCTCGCTGCTCGTGTAAACGGCATCTTTTACTCTCCTCCCAACTTTCTACAATGGCCTCCGAGAAGGTTGATCAAGAAAACACGTAGAGCCAATATAGCAAAAGGACTGACACAGAATGGTAGAGAAGGACATGAGGAGTGTAGTTCATATCACAATTGTATCTCTAGGGGTGAATCGCCAAAACCATAGAAAACATGACCAAATTCGAGGAAAATTTATTTCAAGAAAGAAGGATGAATTAGATTTGATGGGTCCAAGAGAGGATGGAAGAACTGAAGGCTGAGGGAATGAGGGTATTTATAACAAGAAGGGAGTTGATGTCTAACTCTTTATCTCTAAATTATTATAGATTATGTGAATTAAAATGAAAAAGTGGATCAAATCTTTGCTGGAAAAGGGTGGGAAATTAGTTTTACAGTTGTGTTGAGTGCTGATTATGAAAGTTTATTAGGAGTATTCTTTCTGAAATATCCTTATATTCTTCTTTTTTAGGAGATTAGATTGGTAATAACAGGTGGTTCTTTGGCTATTTCTTAATATAGTCTAAACTAAATTTTGGATAATATTTGAAGAGGTTTGATACAGCTACAACTTAAACCAAACTTTGGCTCAACTTCTAGACCAAATTTCTCTCTCTAGCTTAAGGCTCTCTCTCTCCTCTATAGACAGATTTTTTTATTTTTTTTTATTATTTTTTTTTTTTATAACTTAAGAGAAAAGTTGGGCTAAAGTTGAGTTTAAATTGTGTCTTTATCATTTTTCATATTTGAGTTCATTCTCGTCGTATTAGCTATAGAAAACGTCAATTTATAAAATATTATTGTCTTAATTTAAGTAAAGTAGAACTCAAATCTTCGAGAATAATTGAGAATAATTATGATGCTCCAATTATTATTTTTTTTTCTTTTTTAAATTGGGATTTTTACATGGACCAATCAAATTACTTAATTTCAACGGTGGCAAAATATGGGTATGATATAAAACTTGTAATTGCGTGTGATTGAGGGTTGGACACGTAGGATTATATTCCTCCTATTTATATTCTTTTTGGCACTATTAATAAACTTATGGGTTTGGATAAGGAGCAGCCTGGAAGTCAACATTTCTTTTGTACTTGCTAGTATTTTAGAGTGAGTTTATCATTATCCAATTTGTGCGTGCTTTTTGGCCTTTTGTTGCTGCTGTTTTTGGCTAAAGTTTTGATTTTCAAAGGCAAATTGGTTGCACAATGTAATAATACATAGTGCTTTAGATTTAATCATTTGACTTGGTAGTCCTATCGTTATCTAATAGAATATTGTAATTAAAGGTCTAATGCATACACTAATGTCTCCGGAAGGGGCCAAATAAAAAATATATTAAAATAAAAGGCTAAAGCAATGTGCTACCGGGACACAATCTTGGGACCTACCATTCTTTTTGAGGCCAGAGCAATGTAGAGGCAAGCTAGGTTGACGTTTTGGGCGTCCGACAGGCTTTAGACGGGCGAGAGGCCAAGTGATACGGGAGAAGACTCTTATCTTTACGCGGATGCAGATAGCAAAAATTAATATTCGCAAATGCGGATGCGGATAGCGGTTTTATATATATATATTTTTAATTTATGTTAGTCGGATTTGTAATTTATGTTTCTTATATTTGTTGGATTTGTAATGTTGTTGAATTTTACTTTTAGGAATTTTTTCTGATTTGTTATGATATAATTATCTTATGTGTTCTTCCATTTTTATTATTATTTTTAAAAATGATTTTTCTTGTCACCAACTATAGATTTACTAGAAGCTAAATATTAAATAATATATGTGATGAAAATTTATTGGCAAAACGATTAGCAAGTGTGATATGAGATTCTGAATAATAATGTTCAACTATAAATAATTTTTTTTTTTTTTTGGTATTTACTAGAACCAATAATTAGTGAATTACAACTTCAACATCTAAAATGCTCATTATCTCAAATGCAGATAGCGGATAATATCTGTATTTATTATCTGCATTAAATGCGCGGATGCGAATAGTTAATCCCATAATGCGGATGCAGATGAGGATATCAAAATCTATTATTTGTATTTTGCGGGTGCGAATATTGTTATTATCTGCATCCGCATTTTCACCCCTATTCTTAAGTATGTGGCAAGACTCTGGGTTGCTTGTAAATGCAATATCAGGAGATGTGGGACAATAAAGACATGGGAGAGAAGTGAGCTTTTATCCTCCTCTGTTTCAGGCTCCATAAATAGAGCATGACAGAGTCACATCTCATGGAAACATGATCCTTTTCAGCCCATCTTGGACTGGAAAATATTCAGTTAATGGTTAGGATCTTTATATAAAGAGATCATGAGGCCACAAATGAGACACCTGTTTATTAACAAACAATATATATATATATAAGAAAATAATAAAAAATTAAAAAAAAATTAAGGGGTGGCCGGCCACCCCAGTTGGGTTTAGGGGTGGCTTTGACCACGGTCTGGGGTGGCTGAAGCCACCCTATGGCCCTTGGGGGGTGGTTAAAAAAAAAAAAAAAAAAAATTGATTTAGCTCTTGGGGGTGGCTGATCGACCTCAAAGGACCATGGGGTGGCTTCGGCCACCCCAAGGGCCTTTGGGGGTGGATCGGCCACCCTCAAGTGCCAAATTATTTATTATTATTATTATTTTGATTTGGCCCTTGGGGGTGGCCCCAAGGGCCAAATCAATTTTTTATTTTTTTTATTTGGTCTTTGGGGGTGGCCGGACCATCCCCAAGGGCCATGGGGTGGCCGGCCATCCCTTTGTTTTTTTCAAAAAAAATTTAATTTTTTTTTCTTTATATATATATGTATATATATTATTAATGGGACATGTGTCTCATTCATGGCATCAGGATCTCTCTAGAGAAATCCTAATCATTAACTGAATATTTTCTAGTCTAAAATAGATTGGAGAGAATCCTGTTCCCACACTACAAAAAACAAGGTGTTTTTTGACGTGGCAAACAGTAACACACTTTTTGCCACGTTGGTAATTATTGATGTGCCTACAGTGACACGTCAATAAAGTTAACTTTATTAACGTGGCGCATTTCCGCACGTTAATACATAATGACGTGTCATTCTGACACGTCAATAATTCTTGACGTGTCATTATTTCACACGTCAAAAATTAATTAATTAATAATATTAATTATTTGTACCTATATTAAGTTACAAAATTTAATTAATTGGTACCTATATTAAGTAACAAAATTTAATTGGTATATATATATATAATTGGTATATGGTTATTAATTAATATTAGGTAACAAAATATATATGGCTATTAATTAATAATAAAAATTATGCAATGCTTTCACTATATATGGTTATTATATATATATGCTTTATATTCTTTAATTTATGGCTATTAATTAATAGTAGGTAACAAAATATATATGGTTATTAATTAAAGTGATATAGTATTAATACATATCACGTTTTCAATATTGTAGGAATATTAATACATATATGCATTATCTTAGTTTTAAGTATATATTATTTTTTAAAAAATAAGTGATCATATAATTTTTCTCTCTTATTATTTTCTTGATGTGTCAAATGTAACACGTTAATAATTATTGATGTACCATTATTTCACACGTCAAAAATTAATTAATTAATAATATTAATTATTTGTTTTAAAAAAATATTAGATAACAAAATTTAATTGGTACCTATATTAGGTAAGAAAATTTAATTGGTATATGTATAATTGGTATATGGTTATTAATTAATATTAGGTAACAAAATATATATGGCTATTAATTAATAATAAAAATCAATTTCAAAAAAAAAAAAAAAAATTCATGCAATGCTTTCACTCTATATGGTTATTATATATATGTGCTTAATTTGTATTCTTTAATTTATTTGGAAATTATTAATATTAGGTAACAAAATATATATATATGGTTATTAATTAATAATAAAAATTATGCAATGCTTTCACTATATATGGTTATTATATATATGTACTTAATTTGTATTCTTTAATTTATTTGGAAATAATTAATATTAGGTAACAAAATATATATATATATATATATATATATATATATGGTTATTAATTAATAATAAAAATTATGCAATGTTTTAATTATATGATGACTTTCTTGACGTGTCTACTATAGACACGTCAAGAAACCTCATCGAAAAGGCGCAAGACCAACTGGACCCCTTTTTCTTTTTCTTTTTTTCTTTCTTTTTTTTTTTTTTTTTTTTTTTTTTTGTCTCGTCTTTTTCTTTCTCCTCCCGCGTGCGCCCACAGCCTTCCTTTTCAAATAAGTTGTCATTTTTTTTCTTTTCTTTTTCTTTTCCTCTTCTAGTTGAGATCTCTTCCTTATTTTCTTTCCTTTCTCCTTCTCCTTTCAACTAATTTCTTCTCCCAAATTCCTTCTTTCTGCTTGTCTTTCGGTTCTCACTTATATATATATAAATTTTTCTTCTTCTTCTTCTTCTTCTTCTTCTTCTCACGCCCACCTCCCTTGTTTGTAGCTTAAACAAAATAAAAGAAAAGAAGAGAAGGAACCTGTGAGAGAAGAGGAGAAAAGGTGAAGAAGAAAGATAAATGGAGAGAGAAGGGAAGAGGTTGGAATATTTGGGGATTTTAAGGTATAAATGCTTCAATTTGAGTTATTTTATATCTATTAGTCTCTTATATAGAAGTTTTTTTTTTTTTTTTCTTTTTGTTAAATTTGCTAACCCACTTTTAGATTTGTTCTTCCACATTATTTGGGGGTTTGAAGTATTTTAGGAATTTCTACCGGATGTTTAGAGATCAGAGTACTTGTGTAGTGAATTCATGATGAGATTTTGAGAATTTTCCTTCAATAGTTAGATATATATATATGGGTGTTCAACATTTGTAGGGATTTATATGGGCTTTAAGTTGCAACTGGATTTTTGATGATAAATTAAACATCAAGTAAATTTAATTGAAAAAAAACTTCTTGAAATTTTTTTTTAAAAAAAAAATTTAGTGACGTGCCACTTTTTGGCACATCAATAATTTATTGACGTGTTAGAAATTGACACGTCAAAATTTTTTTTTGACGTGCCACTTTTTGACACGTCAATAAATTATTGACGTGCCAATTTTGGACACACACGTCAATACTAACACGTCAGAAACTATTGGTCAACAAAAACCTCTTTTTTTTTGTAGTGCCATCTCATGCCTTGTGAAATCAAATTTTCTATCTAAGGAGTAGGGCCCAAATTTCAAATGAGTGGCCAAAAATTTTAATGGGTAGGGGCCAAATATATTGAAAATCAAATTTTACCTTGTTAAAAAAAATTCTTCCATGGCAAAATGTCATGCATCTTCCCTCCCAAGTTCAACTTCTCAAGTGTAGATAGAAAGATGAAATATCCTATAAGATAAATTATTTAGTATGCAAAAAATGTTTTGGAAATGTTATGGTGTTGATGAAGACACTTGGGAGCCACTTTAGAGATTGGGTAATTGTAGGGAAACTATAAAATATTTTTGTCACTTGTAGTTACAACTCAAAGATATTACATTCTACCAATGACGTTGATGTGATATATGTTAGGCCTCATTTTCAAGGAAAGTAAGTTTAATCGCTTTATAAATAAAGATAATCTATTGGATGACAAGAAAAATAAAAAACTTGAGGTTTATATAAATTTAATACAACATCTAAAACCGAACTTTGTTTTAATAGAAAATGTAGCTAACATCGTAAAGTTTGCAAATGGACTTCTTGGACGATATGCATTGGGTTGTCTGATAACGATGACCTATCAAGTTTGAATGGGATGACGAAAACAGGTGCATACAAGCTTCTTACATTTCATATGCGTGTTTGCATATGAGAGGCTTGTCCTCATGAGAAATTGCCTCAATTCCTTTTGCCAACCAATGATCTTTTTATGAGAGGAGTTATTCCTTTAGAGTTCGAGACGAATACGGTTGCTTGCTTTTAAAAGCTTCTTCTTCGTGATGCAATTTCAAATTTTCCTATTGCTGAGAATCACATACAACATGATGAAATGTCATATGATAAAGCTCACATGACATATTTTCAAAAGTTTATCAGATTAGGCAAAGATGAATTGTTGGGTGCTTCTCCAAACCCAAAACCATCTAAAACATATCCTATATGATCATTGTCTAGTTGAAATTGAATGTTTGGGATATGTTTTAGTCGAAATAAATAGATCATTTTACTATAGGTTTTGCAAGGGGGATTTGGGAAAGTTTAAATAGACTCTTAATCCATTATGAAAAAGGGTTTGGTACATTTGGGATTTGAGGAATTAGGCTCAAACTAAATAAAGCATAAATTATTTGAAGGTTAATGGAGAGTAAGTAATACAAGTAATGTAGATATAGTTTAGGTCATTAATTCGGGGTCTAGCACTAATTTTAAAGTAAGAAATGCTAGATGGTTGTGGAAATGAGAATAATGAATTTGAGAAGTTTGTTGAAGAGATTAAGGAATTTGGTTGTCCTTTGAAGCTAAGGTTTTTATATGACCTATTAATTAAGGAAGTTCTATGACACGATTTTAGGTCTTCAAATAGAGGCTTTCATAGGACGTTTAAGGGATTGATCACAATGATAAGGACGGTATGCTATGGTGAAGACAAAATGAATAAAAGCGATTGAGGTAAGGAAGCTTATGTTTGTGCTAGTATTTTTATGAATGTTGACTTGAGACATTTTATGTATGAGGTTATGCAATATTTTCCAAAGAAAAACCCAGGTCATTCTTAGCATTATGTATAATGACAAATATGAAATGATTTATGCATGAACTATGTGATGTGAATAAATTGTGCAAATGATATTTTATAGTGATGCATAGTGTTACGATTCTAATGTGCCACACGATTTAAGTTTAACTTTGACTATGTGTATATAAGCTCTTGGGCACCCATCCCTTGTAAGCCGATTTTCAAGGGTGACTTCTACCCAAGGTTTGTAACATTTGGCATCAAAGCTAGCCACCATGTCTCGAGTCACAGAATGGGTGACTTATGGGCTAGACTAAAATACTAATAGGTGAGTGGAGCCACCAAAAGAGAAATGGCTACCATCAAGTTAGTGTCGATAGAGTGGGTTGCCGTGGACGTCGGCCATGGAAGCGTGGTGCTCACATGAGTTAAGTCCAATCTTGACCATGTATATATAAGCTCTTGGGCACCCTTCCCTTGTAAGCCAGTTTTCAAGGGTGAGTTCTACCCAAGGTTTGTAACATTTATATATATTCATCGGATTGTGGACCCGTAACACTATCGTAGAAATGATCAAAGCTCATAGCAACTCCACGACTATGACCATGCAAGAATACTTGCACCAAAAAATATTTGAATCCAAAAAATCTCTTGAAATACTCTCACCCAAAGTGATTCAGGCTTTACTCAAAGGCTTCTTTAATGAGTGTCCCACCAAAAGCATCAGCAACTCTTTCTTCTTCTTTTTTATTTTTTGACAAAAGTTGGAGATTTATCAAGATTTTCAAGCAAAGCCCAAAGAAAACATGTAGACATAAAGAGCATCAAGTGGCCTTTTTATTTTTATTTTTTTATTATTTTTTTTCCCTTTCTCAGCCACATGAAGAAGACAAATCTTCTTCTCCTTTGTGTGAACCTCAACCTCAGAAAATAGACTTTTTCAAAATACAGAGGATGTAGCAGTCTTCCAAGATTGAGACTCGAACATGGATGCCAACTAGGAAGTAATTGATTCAGAGACGCTGGAGGATTTGGTGTGGCAATTTCTGGGTTGGTGGCTGGGATTGCGGTGCTGCGATCTGGGGCTGGGAGGCGGCTTGGTGTGGTGCTTTGTAGTCTGAGGTGTTGTGGGTTGTAGGGGTTGATGGCGGCGCAAGCCATGAAAGAGATGTTGCGATGTGGTGTGGGTTGGTTTGGTGGGTTTTGGTTGAGAGATTCCTTTTCTTTGGGTTTTGGGTGAGATTTTAGAAGATGGTTGTGCTGAAGGGTTGATGGAGTGGTGTCTTTGGGGGTGTTTGGTGAAGACAAGAGTGAGATTGGATGCTTCTCACAACAAGCTGCAATTTCATCCCTCTATTCCTTAAGAAGGCGGCGAAATTCTGTCAAACATTCTTCAAAAAATTCTGTCAGACATAGTTGATTTGGTTTGTCGTCGTTAACTTGGCTATAATACCAAGTTGTTTTGGGCATCTGTAACGAGGGATGAATAGTCAACAGGAGTGATAGTTTTTTGTAGGAAAATTAGAAGATTCCTGAGTCTCCTAATTTTAGGGTAATTTGAGGAACCCTAAACTTCCCAAAACAATTACTAAAGTTGAATAATAAACTTCTCATATATTTTATTGATCACTTTTAGGTTTATATAGACTATTACATGGCAGAAATAGAAATACACGTAAATAGAAAATATAATTCTAATGGGAGACAAATCTCATATTTCCTACTAGAGATATTGATTGTAGGTATTCAAATAGAAGCTTTCATAGGACATTTAAAGGATTGATCACAATGATAAGGACGGTATGCTATGGTGAAGACAAAACAAATAAAAGCGATTGAGTTAAGCAAGCTTATGTTTGTGCTGGTATTTTTATGAATGTCGACTTGAGACATTTTATGTATGAGGTTATGCAAAATTCCAAAGAAAAACCCAAGTCATTTTTAGCATTATGTATAATGACAAATATGAAATGATTTATGCATGAATTATGTGATGTGAATAAATTGTGCAAATGATATTTTATAATGATGCATAGTGTTATGATTCTAATGTCCCACATGAATTAAGTCTAATCTTGAACATGTGTATATAAGCTTACAGGCCTCCGTAACGAGGGATGAATAATCAACGAGAGCGATAGGTTTTGGTAGGATAATTCGAGGAATCCTGAGCCTCCTAATTTTAAGGTAATTCGAGGAACCCTAAACCTCCCAAAACAACTATTAGAGTTGAATAATAAACTTCTCATATATTTTATTCATCACTCTTAGGCTTATATAGACTATTACAGGGCAAAATAGAAATACACGTAAATAGAAAATATAATTCTAATGGGAGACAAATCTCATATTTCCTACTAGAGATATTGTCTTATGAGCAAGTCTCCATATTTTCCTAATAAGACTAATAATACATCATTACCTTATTTGATAATGATTCTAATATGTAAATAATTATAATATATATTCACCGAGTTGTGAACCCGTAACACTCATTTCCCCTTAAAATGACCTTGTCCTCAAGGTCGTAGAAATGATCAAAGCTCATAGCAGCTCCACGACCATGACCATGCAAGAATACTTGTACCCAAAAATATTTGAATC
Organism: Corylus avellana; assembly: GCF_965113065.1. Lineage (NCBI taxonomy): Eukaryota > Viridiplantae > Streptophyta > Magnoliopsida > Fagales > Betulaceae > Corylus > Corylus avellana. Next base: position 34,735,591 of record NC_142491.1, read on the forward strand.
CAAAAATTCTCTTGAATCCTCTCCTCCAAAGTGATTTAGGCTTTACTCCAATAGGCTTCTTTAATGAGTGTCCCACCCAAGGCACCAACAACTCTTTCTTTCTTTTCTTTTTTTTTTTTTTTTTGGCTTTTTTTTTTGACAAAAGGTGGAGATTTGTCAAGATTTTTAAGCAAAGCCCAAAGAAAACATGTAGACACAAGGAACATCAAGTGGTCCTTTTTTTTTTTCCCCCTCTTTCTCAACCACATGACGAAGACAAATCTTCCTCTCCTCTGCGTGAACCTCAACCTCAGAAATAGACTTTGTCGAAGTACAGAGCATGTAGCAATCTTCCAAGATTGAGATTCAAACGTGGATGCCAACTGAGAAGCAACTGATGCAGCGGTGCCGGAGAATTTGGTGTGGCAACTTTTGGGTTGGTGGCTGGGATTGCGGTGCTGCGATTTGGGGCTGGGCGGCGGCTTGGTGTGGTGCTTTGTGGTCTGAGGTGTTATGGGTTGTAGGGGTTAATGACGGCATAAGCCGTGAGAGAGATGATGCAGTATGGGTTTGTTTGGTGGGTTTTGGTCTAGAGGTTCTTTTTGTTTGAATTTTGGGTGAGATTTTGGGAGATGGTTGTGCTGAAGGGTTGATGGGTTTTGGTCAAGAGGTTCTTTTTCTTTGGGTTTTGGGTGAGATTTTGGAAGATGGTTGTGCTGAAGGATTGATGGAGTGGTTGTCTATGGGGGTGTTTGGTGAAGATGAGAGTGAGATTGGATGCTTCTCATAACGAGCTGCAATTTCATTCCTCCAATCCTTGAGAAGGTGGTGAAATTCTGTCAACATTCTTCGAAAACTATGTCAAACATAGTTGATTTGGTTTGTCGTCGTTAACTTGGCTCTGATACCAAGTTGTTTTGGACCTTCGTAATGAGGGATGAATAATCAACGAGAGCGATAGGTTTTGATAGGGTTTGGTAGGATAATTCGAAGAATTCTGGGCCTCCTAATTCTTGGATAATTCGAGGAACTCTAAACCTCCCAAAACAACTACTAGAGTTGAATAATAAACTTCTCATATATTTTATTGATCACTCTTAGGTTTATATATATAGACTATTAGATGGTAGAAATAGAAATATACGTAAATAGAAAATATAATTCTAATGGGAGACAAATCTCATATTTCCTACTAGAGATATTGCTTTATGAGCAAGTCTTCGTATTTTCTTAATAAGACTAATAATACATCATTACCTCATTTAATAATAATTATAATATGTAAATAATTATAATATATATTCACCGGGTTGTGGACCCGTAACATATAGTATATTTTCAATAATAGTTTTATAACGTTCTCCCACAAAAGTTATGATATGTATATAAAGTTCTAATAAATGAAATAATAAAATGGCTATGTTGTAATAGGTATTATGTATTTATAACATAAAACAAAAGTGATTCAATTGTGGTCTCTCCTACCCGAAAGGAGTTATTGTGGTCTCTAATACCCGAAAGGAGTCATTATTATCAATAAATTTATATTATTAGTTGTGGGGTTCCATCAACGTGGTATTAGAGCCTTCGCAACGATGTCAGATTCTCAACTTCATCGTTTACTTGATCGTTTTGAGTAGATTTTCGTTCGTCAGCTAGCCCATCAAAGCCAAATCATGAAACAAATTGAGCGAAATTTAGATAGAATATTGTGTGGCCTGAAGGCATTGAAAGAGGATGAAGAATCATCACTCATCTCTCTAAAAAAAGCTTGGGTCCACTTTAAGCCACCATCAACAAACGACTTTAGAGATCAACAGTATCACGACGCTGTCCAGAGACTGAGCCATTCGAACCCACAACCACACAGTTAAATCCTACCCGAAATGAGTTATTGTGGTCTCTCCTACCCGAAAGGAGTCATTATTATCAATAAATTTCTATTATTAGTTGTGGGGTTCCATCAACGTGGTATCAGAGCCTTCGCAACGATGTCGAATTCTCAACTTCATTGTTTACTTGATCGTTTTGAGTAGATTTTCATTCGTCAGCTAACCCATCAAAGCCAAATTGTGAAACAAATTGAGCGAAATTTAGATAGAATATTGTGTGGCCTAAAGGCACTGAAAGAGGATGAAGACTCATCATTCATATCTCTCAAAAAAGCTTGGGTCCACTGTAAGCCACCATCAACAAACGACTTACAGAGATCAACAGTATTGCGACGCCGTCCAGAGACTGAGCCATTCACAACCCACGGTCGCTACCCCACCAATCCCAGATCTAGAGAACACTAGACTCAACCCTCCAAACGTGCATACCATCCCAACTGTGCCGTCAACCATCGTGCCATTCCACGTTGCCGTATCCTCAAATTGTGCCATCAACACTGCCACACGTCTCGAGTGTCGCAGTCTCATCTCCTCACACCATCTTTGTTCAAGGGGCTTAGAAAAAAAAAAAAAAAAAAAAAAAAAAAAGGTGGGTTCATAACTCACCTAATAAGCCCATGTGTAGGTACCTTGGACCTTGCGGACAAGGTTCCCCTTCAAGGGGGGGGCAAATGATGGAGAACCAATGCCACGTAGGTCTCACATGGCAATTGAGGGTTGAGAAGCAAGGGACTTGTCTACTTGTTCTTCTGAGACAAGGAGAAAGGTCTACTAGTACAATAAGAAGTCTATATTCCAAGTCCAAGTTTATGTTTGAGTCCTTTATTAATTAGACTTTATAGTCCTTCTTTTAGTTGGATTTCTTATCTTATAAATAGGGATAGTAGTTGTAGTTTATTTTAAATAAAGAATTATTAAGCAAAAGCTTGTTTGTGGTTTGTTTCCAACCCTAATTGGATTCAATTGTGGTCTCTCCTACCCGAAAGGAGTTATTGTAGTCTCTCCAACCCGAAATGAGCCATTATTATCAATAAATTTCTATTATTAGTTGTGGGGTTCCATCAATAAACAGTAAAGAAAACATAAACAATAAAGAGAATCACTGTTACTACGTATAAAATAATATTTAAGAATTTTTTCTAGAAAGTAGTACAACGCACCGTAGAGGGTGTAGCCTCATGTGACAATATCTCAATTGTTAGCCCTAAGCAGAGAGGGCTAGGCCTATAGGTAGGATTGTCAATTTTGACACGAGCCACGAGCACGACACGAAGTTATAGGGTTTGGATTATAAACGTGCCAACCCATTATTTTTGTTTTTGGCGGGTTTAGGGAGAAAAAAATATGATATGATATGATTTTATGTAAAATTATAAGTGAGCAACATGATATGTAAAGTTGATATTATGAAGATTGTAATTAGCTGTGGACCACGCCTAATGAAGTGGATTTCACTAGTTCGAATCCCCCTCCCCAAAATATTGATTTGATAAGTTATTTTATAGTTATTTGATATGTAATAAAAAAAATAAAAATTATTCGTTTCTCCAATCCTATGATATATGTATTAATTATGTTTTTATTGTGAAAGTGACATAATAGCATACTTAAAAGGTCAAAATAATAAGATAATAGCTTGTCCATTTTTACTCTTTTCCTTGTGTAAATCGGATTACATAAAGGCAAACCGCCCAATTACACACCTCCTGATTCAAATAGAATAAGGACACCAACTTTCTTTATCAAGAATCATTAATGAACATGCCACTTTGGAATGACGTGACGGTCAAATTTAGTCGTTGATTTTTCTTTTTTAAAAGTCATTATTGACAAAAAAAATTGATTTTAACTGTCATATCATCTCAATTGTATAACAGTTATATAAAAATTTACTTAATATGATTATTCCTTTGAGATTTACCTACAACCCAACTGATTTTAATTAAGAATTCGATTTAAGTGTGGTAAAGAAATTAAATTTGAACTGTTACTTAACCCAAATCCTTCGCATAAAATGCCTAAACTACAATAGATATAGTTGAGTAATGTTATGGATCATTTTTTTATTCTATTAAAGTTGATGTGGCTTTTAAAATCACCATTAAATTTTAGATGAATCATAATTGAATTTTGATCCAATAGTGATTTTGCAAGCCACATCAACTTTAGGAGGATAAAAAGATGATCCCTAGTATTACTTGGTATAGTTTTAGAAATAAGCATTTGGTCCAATATTAGCCCTACACCCAAGGGATTAAGATGTCCCTTGGAGATCCCCCTTGTAAAACTTAATACAAAAGTTAGAATTAGAGAGTATATATACATCTATAATAAACAATAATTACAATTTACAAATCTACTACCTTTGACTCCCGATTAATGTTTGAAATGAAATTAGATTATGCAATAATAATGACTTTATAAATTAATTTTAAACAAAAAATTGAATCCTTTTCATCCAGAGTACTTAAGATGAGACTGGATTACGTTTTGCTGGCTGCGTCTCATATATATTTAGAATAGATATACATTGATGGTTGTATTGTACATGGATGTGGCTGTAGTTTAGTGGTAAGAATTCCACGTTGTGGCCGTGGAGACCTGGGCTCGAATCCCAGCAGCCACACATCCTTTTTTATTTTGTTTTTTCTAATTTTTCCAGAAACACAAAAAGAATACAAGCGGTGGATTCTTTTATTAAAAAGACCAAGAAACACAAAAGGAAAGAGCTCCGATCCTATGCTTGCAGTATTCTTACATCTCACTCTTAAGGGAAACTGTTGCATTATACTGATCAACATCGACACCCTCCCAGATTATTCTTTCTCCATTGAAATTGAGGGAATATTTGGGCTGTTTATTTGGGAAGAACACCCCAAAGTGTTTCTCCAGCTCTTGCGGTTTCTGATTCTCATCAAACATGGCAAACAGGTAAGTCTCTATTGCCCTGTCAGGGATCTTGGGCGTGCCCTTTTTGACGTGCCGGATCAAATTCGAGTAATAAGCACGTGCGTTATCAACGGTGGTAGCAACCCCGCCGGCCGACGGCCATCCGCTCTCCGACACCACAACCTCCAGAGGATTTCCAGTCCTCTCAAGGGCAGAGTACAGTGCATCCATCAACGCATCAAAAAGGTTTTGGTATCCACGCTGCCCATCCCATACGACAACCGATGGGGAAGTAAACAAAGCGTAGGGAAGAGATATGTCACGTGGATTCCCTGCATAGCTGAAATAAGTGTACACATTTGCTAGTAATGGTGCCTTGGCATATGCAAGGTGGCCGATGATGGGGTCTAAATATGCCCTCACATCTCCCCGGAAAGCCCCCTGCGACGGGGGGTACGAGGTTCCGATCAACGTCATGTCAATGGCAGTTGAAACCTGTTAGAAAATAATAAAGTTGAGAGAATTTCGGAATTAAACAAAGAAGAACACAAAACTAGTGTATGAGATGATCGAGACTTAGTTGGTCTTGTTTGAGATTGCGTTTGAGAGGTCTAAAAGTACTTTTAACATTCAAAAAGTTCGTTTCAAGAAGAAAAAAATACTTTTTTGGTAAAAAAATTAAAACATTTTTAATGGTCAAAACGCACTTTTAGTAAAAGTTTAAAAATGAAGCTTTTGCTAAAAAATACTTTTTGACTTAAAAACTTTATTTCTCAAACGCAATCACAAATAGGCTCTAAGGCGATTTTGATTATATCTCTTAGGGCTTGTTTGGGTTTGCGTTTGAAGGGTCTAAAAGTACGTTTACTACTCAAAAAGTTCGTTTTGAAGAAGAAAAAAGTACCAATTTAGTAAAAAAAAATTGAAAGTGCTTTTAATGATCTAAAAAGTCTAAAAATAACTAAAACACGCTCTTTTAGCAAAAGCTAAAAAATAAAACTTTTGTTAAAAAACTGTTTTGACTTAAAAGCTCTATTCTCAAACACAATCTCAAACATGCTCTAAAAAAGTATCTGTTTGGTAAAAAAAATTAAAAGCGCTTTTAAGGATCTAAAAAGTCTAAAAATGACCAAAACACACTTTTAGCAAAAGCAAAAAAATGAAGCTTTTGTTAAAAAACATTTTTTTACTTAAAAGCTCTATTTCCCAAACACAATCACAACCATGCTCTAAACAAATATATAGTGAAAGACATGTCTATATAAAGCACAAAAAATTCTTTGAGATTTTCATTGTGCGACAAAGTTGTGGAAGACACAAATGGAAGGGAAGTTGAAATTTTCAAAAGAAGACCTTGATTTGGTCCTGAAGGCCCGCAGATTTGATTGCATTGAATACGTTTCGCACCGCAGGGAGAACAAACTGAGCCAGCGAAGCTGTGGCGCCATTGACAGGGCTGACTTCATTTCCAACAGCAATGTATCGGAATCTGACGCTAGGCCAGAAGCTGAGCACATTTCTTTGTACCCATGAATTTGCATTGGAAGGGTTGGCGGCAAGGCTTTGAAGGTCTGAATTTGGAACGCCAAGCATGAGCTCAATGTTGGAGTCTTTAAGAGCTTGCAGAACTGCTTGGTTGGGATCATAGATTCTCATTCGCTTGATGTTGTTGGATGTGTAGAGAGATATTACTTCTGAAGTGGATGCTAGATTGTTGCCCATCATTCCATAACAAATCCCTATCGATTCTCCACCTGCATGCATTCCAAAATCCATTTTAGCATATGGTTAATATAATATGAGTAATAATATACGGAGGAGTAGAGTGCTCTCAAATATGAAGTGACTTTTAAAATCACCATTAAATTTGAGATGATCATTATTAAATTTTGATCTATTGGTGATTTTAAATGCCACATCACATTTGAGAGGACTTAAAGGGAAACTTTACTTACCCCGCTTCCTGAAATGTCATTATGTTCTGCAATGTCTCCTCTAAAGTTCAAAACTTCTCAATTTAGTATATCAAACTTTTAATTTTTTTTTTTCAATGTTCCCTTCCATTAGGATTTTTTTATTAAATTCTAACAAAATTTTCAAAATACCCCCGGTTTTGTTTTTTTGGAAAAAATATTTAAAATTTTTGCAAAGATTGAGGCATGAGTATCTTTGCAAATACCGTTAAATTCGGACCAATGCCTTAATCTTTGCAACTTTTATTTTTTCTCTTAAAACAAATGGGGGTATTTTGGGAATTTTAATAGTTAGGAGTTAACGGAAAATCGTAACGGATGGGTGACATATACATTCATTTGAGAGAAATTGAACTTTAGGGAAAATATTGCAAAAGTGGTGACAATTCAGGGGGTTAAATGAAGTTTCTCCTATAATAAATAATTAGATTCAAACCAATAGACAAATTAAGCTTTTGGGTCTAAATGATTTTGCAACATTTTATATCATGGTCTCATTGAAAGGAAAAACATTAAAGAAAAGGAGTTCCATGCTGCAATCAGGCATCAGAAATTCAAGAAAACTTGTAAGAAATGTTATACGTACGTTTGTTGCAGAAGTTAATGCATAAAGGCAAATCAACATAAACAAGCATATATATATATATATATATATATACAGTTGCAGAGGAACAAAGTGAGAGAGATGATGATGAGTAGACCTGTTGTGCCAAGGTTTGCCACCAAGAGTCCCAGAAGTAGCACGATAGCAGCCATTGAGGATCTATTGCTTGTTTCAAAGACGGTAGCCATAGAGAAGAAATTAAAAGCACAAAACTTAGAAGCTTAATTGTATTCTGTCACCTCCATTTCACCTCTTTATATAGTTGTCTAACCACATCACTATGCTTATTGCTTGCCGAGTAACAAAATTTTTTTTTACTCTTGCTTGCCACTCCAAATTAATAATCAGTTTCATGGCAGTCTATGTTTACCAATTCAACTCATGCTTTTTCTCTCTCAATTCGCTTTCAAAATATCTTGGTCATCCTTTAATATTTTCTAGAACTTGTCGGTATCGTAGACGATAAGATACATGCCACTGTCTTCAATCCGGGAAATGCTTTCCCAAAAAGCAGGAAAAAAAATAAAAAGCTTTCTAAATGCCAATATTGATTATATTTTTATACCGCCAGTTAATTATCATTTACCTCAAAAATTTAAATTGATAAGAAAAGATAAATTTAATCATTTAAATTATGTTTTAACATTTTTTTTCATGTGTGGGCCTAAACTCTCATTTAATAAGGTAATTGAAATTAATTAGGTGAATTGATAGAAATAGGATTCAAATTCAAGACCTATAGCTCCAATATCATGTTAAATAATAATTTATCTTAAAAATTTAACAATTAGTGATTTAACACAAATATAACCATTAAACAGATGAGAATAGGTTCTATCTCAAATTGGCGATGTGAGGATAATACTGCATAGTCTCTATTAATCACGGCATGTGATGCATATTAGAAGGGAAGCAAACATCGCATCCTATCATTTGGCAAAGGCAGTTTTCTAACAATGTTCGGAGCAAAAATATGTATGGAAAAAATACTCTTACTACAAAAAAAAAAAAAAAAAAAAACAAAACAAAACAAAAACAAAAACAAAAACAAAAAACAAACAATAAAAAACAAAAACAAAACAAAAAAACAAAAAAAAACAAAAAAAAATAGTGACATGTAAATAATGACTCTTTATACCCAAAAAAATGTCAATATTCATTTAGTGACGCTTGGTAAAAGACCCTAAATATAGGGTATGGAATTAGGAATAGTGTCGTTTACTATACAAACGATACAAAATAATATTATAATATTGTAATTTCGTAGAGTTTTACTGATTATTAATCTTATGAGAACCTGAAATTTTCAATTAAAAAAAAAAAAAAAAAGAAGAAGAAGAAGGTAGTATCTGGGATTAGATGAGATATTGCCAGCAAGCAGCAAAAGTGGACGCCTCCTCGGTGGAAAAAATTAGGCTGCTTTCCTTTTTCTGGCTCCAATTGAAAGCAAACCCCACTATGCACCAACTGATTAAGACTTTTTCAGTAGTACTACTAGCATTGAATTGAATATGCCCATGGTGATTCAAATGCAGCATCCAGTTGTAGTTATCTGTATATACAACTACATTATATAATTATATTATATGATTACGCGACAACCCATCTAATGATTTTTGGACTTTGTGTTATAAATGCTTTTGGCTTCATGCATCTCAATGACGCCACAGGCGGCTTCACTGTAGCAATGGTCATGATTAATTGAACATGCGAAAGCCTGATATGGTCGTCAGTGGAAGGACACCTAAAGAATGAAAGAAAAGTCAAGTGGACCTTTTTTAACTCCTTTTTCTTTTTGGTTCTTCTTTCTGATCTCCTCAACATTGACCCAAATTTCCATTTTGATCTCTTTTTCTTTCTTTCCAAGTTTTTCCTTGCGTTCTATATGTTGAGATCCAATAAGGTCGTTCTTTTTTTTTCTTTTTTTTTAAAGTTGTAACTTGGATTATGTCATAAGAAAGAGAGCAAATTGCTCCCTCAAAATTATATCACGGATGCAGTCAAAAATTTCATCCCTCCAAATAATATTTTGGACTTGTTGCGTGGCCACCTTAGCCAATCCATGGGCAGCACCATTTGCAGCCACACATCCTTTTTTTTTTTTTTTTTTTTTTTAAACACAAAAAGAACACAAGCGGTGGATTCTTTTATTAAGATGACCAAGAAACACAAAAGGAAACAACTCCGATCCTATGCTTGCAGTATTCTTACATCTCACTCTTAAGGGAAACTGTTGCATTATACTGATCAACATCGACACCCTCCCAGATTATTCTTTCTCCATTGAAATTGAGGGAATATTTGGGCTGTTTATTTGGGAAGAACACCCCGAAGTGTTTCTCCAGCTCTGGCTGTTTCTGATTCTCATCAAACATGGCAAACAGGTAAGTCTCTATTGCCCTGCCAGGGCTCTTGGGCGTGCCCCCTTTGACATGCCGGATCAAATTCGAGTAATAAGCACGTGCGTTATCAACGGTGGTAGCAACCCCGCCGGCCGACGGCCATCCGCTCTCCGACACCACAACCGCCAGAGGATTTCCGGTCCTCTCAAGGGCAGAGTACAATGCATCCATCATGGCATCAAAAAGGTTTTGGTATCCCCGTTGCCCATCCCATACGACAACCGATGGGGAAGTAAACAAAGCGTAGGGAAGAGATATGTCACGTGGATTCCCTGCATAGCTGAAATAAGTGTACACATTTGCTAGCAATGGTGCCTTGGCATATGCAAGGTGGCCGATGATGGGGTCTAAATATGCCCTCACATCTCCCCGGAAAGCTCCCTGCGACGGAGGGTACGAGGTTCCGATCAACGTCATGTCAATGGCAGTTGAAACCTGTTAGAAAATAATAAAGTTGTGAGAATTTCAGAATTAAAGAAAGAAGAACACAAAACTGTATGAGATGATCAGACTCAGCTGTAGATACTAAGGTCTATCTGAGATTGTGTTTGAAAGGTCTAAAAGTACATTTAACACTTTAAAAGTTCCTTCAAGAAAAAAATACTTCTTTGGTAAAAAAATTAAAAGTATTTTTAATGGTCCAAAAAAACCTAAAAATGGTCCAAACGTATTTTTGACAAAAGTTTAAAAATTAAACTTTTACCAAAAAACATTTTTTTAATTTAAAGTTCTATTTCTCAAACGCAATCACAAACAGGCTCTAAGGCGATTTTGACTCTATCTCTTAGGGGGCTTATTTGGGTTTACATTTGAAGAGTCTAAATGTATGTTTAATACCCAAAAACTCTGTTTTGAAGAAGAAAAAAAAAGAAGTAACCGTTTAGTAAAAAAAATTGAAAGCGATTTTAAGGATCTAAAAAGTCCAAAAATGACCAAAAGCTAAAAAAATGAAACTTTTGTTAAAAAACTTTTTTGACTTAAAAACTATATTTCTCAAACAGAATATTAAACATATTCTAAAAAAGTACATGTTTGGTAAAAAAAAATTCAAAGCGCTTTTAAGGATCAAAAAAGTAAAAAAAAATAACCAAAACCCACTTTTAGCAAAAACTACAAAATTAAACTTTTATTAAAAAAATGTTTTTTTACTTAAAAGTTATATTTCTCAAACATAATCTCAAACATCCTCTAAATAAATATATAGGGAAAGACATGTCTATATAAAGCACAAAAAATTCTTTGAGATTTTCATTGACAAAGTGGAAGACACAAATGGAAGGAAAGTAGAAATTTTCAAAAGAAGACCTTGATTTGGTCCTGAAGGCCAGCAGATCTGATTGCATTGAATACGTTTCGCACGGCAGGGAGAACAAACTGAGCCAGCGAAGCTGTGGCGCCATTGACAGGGCTGACTTCATTTCCAACGGCAATGTATCGGAATCTGACGCTAGGCCAGAAGCTGAGCACATTTCTTTGTACCCATGAATTTGCATTGGAAGGATTGGTGGCAAGGCTTTGAAGGTCTGAATTTGGAACGCCAAGCATGAGCTCAATGTTGGAGTCTCTAAGAGCTTGCAGAACTGCTTGGTTGGGATCATAGATTCTCATTCGCTTGATGTTGTTGGATCTGTAGAGAGATATTACTTCTGAAGTGGATGCGAGATTGTTGCCCATCATTCCATAACAAACCCCTATCGATTCTCCACCTGCATGCATTCCAAAATCCATTTTAGTATATGGTTAATATAATATGAGTGAATTAGAAATATATATATAATAATAATAATAATAATATATTGAGGACTAGAGTGCTCCTAAATATGACGTGGCTTTTAAAATAACCATTGAATTTGAAATAATCATTCCATTGGTAATTTTAAATGTCACATTACATTTGAAAGGACTTAAAGGGAAAACTTCACTTACCCCTCTTACTGAAATGTCATCATTTTTTGCAATGTCTCTTCTAACGTTCAAAACTTCTTAATTTAGTATATCAAACTTTTAATTTTTTTTTTTTTTCTATGTTCTCTTCCATTAAGATTTTCGTAAAATTCCAACAAAATTCCCAAAGTACCCTCGGTTTTTTTTTTGGAAAAAATATTTAAAATTTTTGCAAAGATTGAGGCGTGAGTATCTTTGCAAATACCGTTAAATTCGGACCCATGCCTTAATCTTTGCAACTCTTTTTTTTTTTTTAAGTAAAATAAATGGGCGTATTTTTGTAATTTTAACAGTTAGGAGTATTAGTTAACGGAAAATCGTAATGGATGGGTGACATATACACTAAATTAAGAGAAATTGAACTTTAGGGAAAACATTACAAAAGTGGTGACAATTCAGGGGGTTAAATGAAGTTTCTCTTATAGTAAATAATTAGATTCAAACCAATAGACAAATTAAGCTTTTGGGTCTAAATGATTTTGCAACATGTTATATCATGGTCTCATTGAAGGAAAAAACATTAAAGAAAAGGAGTTCCATGCTGCAATCAGGCATCAGAAATTCAAGAAAACATGTAAGAAATGTTATACGTTTGTTGCAGAAGTTAATGCATAAATTAAAGGCAAATCAACATAAACAAGCATATATATATATATATATATATATATATATACAGTTGCAGAGGAACAAAGTGAGAGAGATGATGATGAGGAGACCTGTTGTGCCAAGGTTTGCCACCAAGAGTCCCAGAAGTAGCACGATAGCAGCCATTGAGGATCTATTGCTTGTTTCAAAGACGGTAGCCATAGAGAAGAAATTAAAAGCACAAAACTTAGAAGCTTAATTGTATTCTGTCACCTCCATTTCACCTCTTTATATAGTTGTCTAACCACATCACTATGCTTATTGCTTGCCATTCCAAATTAATAATCAGTTTCATGGCAGTCTATGTTTACCAATTCAACTCATGCTTTTTCTCTCTCAATTCGCTTTCAAAATGTCTTGGTCATTCTTTAATATTTTCTTGAACTTGTGGGTAGAAGATAAGATATATGTCAATGTCTTCAATCCGGGAAATGTTTTCCCAAAAAGCAGGAAAAAATAAAAAGCTTTCTAAATGCCAATATTGATTATATTTTTATACCGTCAGTTAATTATCATTTTCATTTACTCCAAAAGTTCAAGCTGACAGGAAAAGATAAATTTAATCATTTAAATTATGTTTTAACATTTTTCCTCACGTGTGGGCCTAAACTCACATTTAATAAGGAAGGTAATTGAAATTAATTAGGTGAATTGACAGAGATAGGGTTCAAATTCAAGACCTATAGTTCCAATATCATGTTAAATAATAATTTATCTTAAAAATTTAACGATTGGTGATTTAACACAAGTATAACCATTAAACAACATATATATGCAATGAGAATAGGTGCTATCTCAAATTGGCGATGTGAGGATAATACTGCATAGTCTCTAATCACGGCATGTGATGCATATTAGAAGGGAAGCAAAAATGGCATCCTATCATTTGGCAAAGGCAGCTTTCAAACAATGCTTAGAGCAAAAATATGAATGGAAAAATACTCTTCTTTTATTCATGATATATATATATATATATATATATATATATATATATATATATCTTAGTGACATGTGAATAATGACTCGTTATATCCAAAAAAACATTACTATTCATTTAGTGACGCTTGGTAAAAGACTCCAAATATGGGGTATGGAATTAAGAGTAGTGTTGTTTACTATACAAACGATACCAAATAATATTATAATATTGTAATTTCCCAGAGTTTTACTGATTATTAATCTTCTGAGAACCTGAAATTTTCGCGTAAAAGTAGTATCTGGGATTAGATGAGATATTGCCATCAAGCAGCAAAAGTGGACGCCTCCTTGGTGGACAAAATTAGGCTGCTTTCCTTTCTCTGGCTCCAATTGAAAGCAAACCCCACAAGGCGCCAACTGATTAAGACTTTTTCAGTAGTACTACTAGTAGGGACGGAGCCTGGAAATTTTATGGAAGGGGCCAGCCAATTTTTTTTTTTTTTTTTTTTTTTTTCGGTTTTTTAGAAATTTTTTATTAAAAAAAATTATTTTGGTTGTTTTTTATGAACTAAAGACTATCGTAAGGGTCAAAAATAAATAAAAAAACTTAATGGGTATGGGCCAAAAAAATTAAGAATATGGTCAAAAGTTTTTATTAGATATGGCCAAAAAATTTAAAAATAGGGCCAATTTTTTCTTTGAAGGAGGCCAAATGCATAAAATTAAAACTTTACTTTATTATTTTTTTATTTTATTTTTACTTATAATTTTTTTTTCCTTCTTTTTGTGGGGGGACCATGGCCTACCCTGGTCCCCCCTCCCTCCGTCTCTGACTACTAGCATTGAATTGAATATGCCCATGGTGATTCAAATGCGGCATGCAGTTGTAGTTATCTGTATATACATGAAACCAAACTACATTATATATATAATTATATTATATGATTACGTGACAACCCATCTAATGATTTTGTTAGTTTATGATTTTTGGACTTTGTATTATAAATGCTTTTGGCTTCATGCATCTCAATCACGCCACAGGCGGCTTCACTGTAGCAATGGTCTTGATTAATTGAACATATGAAAGCCTGATATGGTCGTTAGTGGAAGGACACCTAAAATAACTCTAATGAAAGAAAAGTCAAGTGGACCGTTTTTTTACTCCTTTTTCTTTTTGGTTATTCTTTCTGATCTTCTCAACATTGACCCACATTTCCATTTTGATCTCTTTTTCTTTCTTTCCAATTTTTTCCTTGCGTTTGTTGTAATATTTGCTACAAACATTCATTTTTTAGTCACTTGAAAATATTTTATCATTTGATATTATCTTCATGAGTTTTTATGAGAAATAAAAATCATCTTTAACCATTTTGGTTTATAACCGTTTGTATTTATTACTTAGTTATGAGTTAAATAAAAATTAGTTTTAATTAATTTTTATAGTTTTGAATGTTAGTCTTTAACAACTTTTATTATAGTTTGACCATTTGATTATTAACAAATGTTTTACCCTTTTTTGGTGTTATGTCATTAACCCATTGATTTCCTTACCGTTTTATAACCGTTTGGAGTTAATATGTTTTATTGCATTTTATAACAAGTTTTATGCTTGGGAGGTTTTTTAACGTTTTGACCGTTTGTTCATTAGATTTCCTTTATGACATACTTTCCAACACTTGTATATATAGATATATTAATACATTGAAGGTAAGAACATATATGAGAGATAGAAGAAAAAAAAACACTTCTTTTCTATCTAAGGCTAAGGCCATATAGTGTGTTGCAAAACACTTGTTTTATGGCATAAAGCCATATGCTATATTATTGGTTTTTTTTTTTCTACAAATAATATTCTGAAGTCCATCACCAACTTTGATAATTGGGTTGTTCTATTACTCTTTGTTATTTGGAAGTGCGTCCTTAACGAAGGTAGACGCTATAGTCTAATCCTGGGAAGTTGCGTGTCAAAGGATCCGATCGCACCGAGTTATACACTGTGGGAGGCACGAATCAACCTTTAAGGACAACGCTTTTGCGTGATTCTATAGCACATTGTGAGATCTTTCCATACTCTACTTTTCATCTCTTGTATTTTATTTATTTTATTGTTAATTTTTAGATTGCAATGATTTTATATCAATGAGAATTTGTGCACCATCCAAAATTATTTCCAACAGCGTTCTATATGTTGAGGTCCACTATTTTTTTTTTTTTTTTTAGAAGAAATTGTAACTTGTATTATGTCATCAAAAAGAGAGCAGATTGCTCCCTCAAAATTACATCACGGATGCAGTCGGGAATTTCATCCCTCCAAATAACATCAGTGACTTGTTGTGTGGCCACTTTAGCCAATCTATGGGCAGCACCATTTGCAATTCTGCCCACGTAACAACATTTCCAATTTGAAAAAGATTGAAGGATCTTCCTTGTCTCCTCTACAAGGTGGCCAAAACAACTCCAATTAGGCCCCTTTGAATTTACAACGTTTACCACTTGCACCGCATCCCCCTCCAAACAAATTGGCTCCAAAGCAAGGGTCCTGCATAAGCTAGCCGCATAACTAGAAGCTAGGGCCTCTCCAACTGTCGAGTCTATAGTACCAAACTTGGTAAGGCTTTTGATAGTCGTTATGTAATATTTTTTTACATTGGGATCAAGACCTATTGTTTCCAATTTCAATCTCCTATAAATCATCACAATTTCAATCTCCTAAAAAATAAATTCACATATGAAAAACTCTTCAAATGTGCACCCGATTACAATTTTTTACGCACTTTTGGTTGTGCTTGTTGGCCCAATCTACGACCCTATAATTAAAACAAACTTCAGCCCCACTCAACACAGTGTCTCGTTCTTGGCTATAGCCCTCTTCACAAAGGCTATAAGTGTCTAAATCTCTCCACTAATAGACTCTATATTTCATGAGATGTTGTTTTTAATAAAAACATTTTTCTTTTTACTGTTGAAAGTCCTCTAGGTACACCTAGCCCTATAGAATAATATTGTTTTTGTGTTTTCTACCAATTCAATCATATGGCAGTGTGTCTTATTTATAATAACAAAGAGATTGTTTTGTTTACAAGATCAATAACTGATAGAAACCTAATCCTAAATTGTCTTTGAGAAGTAATTCATTTCAGTTCTTGTTTCTGCAAGAGTTTCTGTTTGAACAAAGTTCCTTTGTCATTATCTTTATCACAATCAGTTGTTTGTGATTTTTCTGTTCCAATACTCCCCCTCAAACTCGACGTAGGTATGCTAACGTTGAGGTTGGATTTTAGCACCAGGAACTTCTGTGAAACTAAAGGTTTGGTAAGGATGTCAGCTATTTGGTCTTTCCCTGAGATGAAATGAATGTCAAGTTCCTTGGCAGCCACTAAGTCACGAACAAAATGATAGTCGATGGCAATATGTTTTGTTCGTGCATGAAACATAGGATTGGAGGAGAGATATGTGGCTCCGATATTGTCACAATGTAAGATCGGAGGATGCTGGAAATGCTGACCAAGTTCACGAAGAAGAGCTTGAATCCATACCAATTCGGATGAGGCATTTGCTAAGGCTTTATACTCAGATTCGGTGCTAGATCTTGATACCGTGGGCTGCTTTTTCGAAATCCATGAGAGTAGATTTCTGCCGAAAAAGGTACAATATCCAGAAGTTGATCGACGATCATCGGGGCATCCCGCCTAGTCAGAGTCTGAATATGCTGTGAGAGAATGTGAAGATGAGTGATATATTGAGAATGTATGATCACTTGTGAACTTTAAGTAACGCAAGATGTGCTTGACTGCTGTCCAATGGGTGTCTCAGGGTTCCTGCATGAATTGTGATACCTTGTTTACGGCAAATGACAAATCTGGCCGTGTGAGAGATAGATATTGAAGAGAGCCCACTGTGCTACGATATAATGAGGGATCAGTGATTGTGGAGCCATCAAACTTGCTTAAAGGGGAAGAAGCTGACATTGGAGATGATATAGGCTTGGCAAACATCATGTTTGTTTTTGTAAGTAGATCATGTATGTACCGTTGTTGAAAGAGATGAAGAGCATCTTTTGTCCAAATTGCTTCAACGCCTAAGAAGAAGTGCAATGGTCCAAGGTCTTTGATGGCAAATGATAGTTGCAGGTCAGCAATAAGTCTTGGAATAGCCGCTTGGTGGGAGCTCGTAATGATGATATCATCAACATATATTAAAACAAAGATAGTAACACCATTACATTTATAAATAAAGAGAGACGAGTCAGATTTTGAACCATTGAACTTTAATTCATGAAGCCGTGAACTCAATCGGTCAAACCAAGCCCTTGGTGCTTGTTTTAAGCCATATAATGCTTTGTGCAGCTTGCAAACTGCATTGGGGAAGTTGGGATGTGTGAATCCTAGAGGTTGCAGCATATAGACGTTCTCCTTGATGACACCATGTAGGAATGCATTGCTAACATCAATTTGATGAATAGCCCAATTTTGAGTGACAGCAATAGTAAGGACAGTGCGTATAGTGATAGGTTTCACTACGGGACTGTAAGTTTCATCAAAGTCGACCCCTGGTTGTTGGTGGAATTCCTTGGCTACTAGCCGAGCCTTATATCTTTCAATGCTCCCATCAGCTTTTCGTTTGATTCGAAATACCCACTTTGAGCCAACGACATTCATTGAGGGAGAGAATTGTACCAAGGACCACGTACCATTTTTGAGGAGAGCATCAAACTCCTCATTCATTGCATGACGCCAATTTGCATCCTTGGCTGCTGTAGTGTAGCAGGTTGGTTCAATGGCAGCTGAACTTAAAGTGGTGGTGAATGCACTTGGTGGATACCTGATCATCCCTTTAGGGAGAGGGTTCGGTTTGAATATCTGATTTTGAGATCGAGTTGTCATCTCATGAGTACGTGTGAGAGGAGCTGGCACTTGTTCATCTTCTGAGGTCGTGGATGAAGTTTGAGAATCACTTGCGGCAGAAGATGTGATGGTGGGGGTTGGGACAGTAGGTAATTGAGGTGAAGTGTGAGGATTGCCATTTGGAGACCTTTGGTTATGAGGAGTTTCCGTAGGTGGGGAGCTAGTGGCAACAGCGGTAGGGGTTGGATGGAGGGAAATAGGGGATGTGAATGGAGACTGAATTACAACAGTTTGTGGTGAGGGTGGGTGATTTGTTTGGCTGTGTTTGAAGGGAAATGATGTTTCATTGAATACAACATGACGTGCAAGAAATATTTTCCCTGGGGGAATGTGAAGACATTTGTAGCCATGGTGATCTTTACAGTATCCAAGGAAGACACATGATTTGGACCTATAGTCAAGTTTATGTTTGTTGTATGGACGAATGAAAGGCCAACATTCACAGCCAAAAACTTTGAGGAATTTGTAGTCAGGAGTGACTTTGAAGAGAAGCTCGTAGGGAGATTTGTTTTTGGTAATTTTGGAAGGAAGTCGATTGATGAGATATGTGGCTGAGTTAAAAGCTTCATCCCATAGATAGAGAGGAACATTTGCAGTAGCAAGAAGTGAGAGGCCAGTTTCAACAATATGTCGATGTTTTCGCTCGACAGAACCCATTTGATGATGAGTGTGTGGACAACTTAAACGGTAAGAAATTCCAAGTAAGGGGAGACGAGATTGAAGAGGACGAAATTCCCCCCCATTGTCACTTTGAACAGATTTTATTTTGCTGCTAAAGTAGTTTTCAACAAGGATTTTGAAACGTAAAAAGGTTGCATAAACTCTTGACTTTTGAGATAAAGGAAAAATCCATACGTACTTAGAGAAATCATCCACAATGCAAAGAAAAAATCTTTTATTATTCATGGAAAGCATAGGAGCAGGGCCCCATACATCAAGAAAGAGCAATTCTAAAGGATTGTTTGATACTGAATTTGAAAAAGAAAAATGTAGACGATGACTTTTGCCTTGTTGGCAGTAGGAGCAAACTGAGGAGACTCTTGAGGTAGACAGAGGCAGGTTGTTGTTGCGGAGGACATGTTGAACAACAGGAGGAGCAGGATGGCCTAGCCTTTGTGCCATGTATCCATGGGGGCTTTCCCACCATGATAGGCAACAGGTGTGGTGGAGGAGTGACGTGAGAAAGGCCATGGATATAAACCACCTTTACTCGGGCCGTGGAGCAATACGTTGAGAGTTTGAATGTCCTTGACACAGAAAAAATTAGGATGAAATTCAATGAAAACATTATTGTCTTTCGTAAATTTGTTTACTGAGATAAGATTTTTAGTGATTTCAGGAACATGCAATAAGGAAGAAAGACGAAAATTGTGATGGGGAGATGATAAGTTAGCAAGACCAGAGTGATGGATTCT
The DNA here is from genome assembly GCF_965113065.1 of Corylus avellana. Classification (NCBI taxonomy): domain Eukaryota; kingdom Viridiplantae; phylum Streptophyta; class Magnoliopsida; order Fagales; family Betulaceae; genus Corylus; species Corylus avellana. The sequence goes on from NC_142491.1 coordinate 34,755,156, forward strand.
CAAACCTTGTCCGTTGCCCACTTGAAGTTGATCAGTTCCAGTGTATTCATCTGCACGTACATTGAGGTTGGAGAGCTCATTTGTCACATGATGGGTGGTGCCGGTGTCATGGAACCATGGGTAATTGGGACCAGGGCCAGATGTGGCCATGTAGGCAGCAGGTTCACTTACTTCAGCTCGATAGGTTTGATCAAATCGATGCCAGCATGAGGCAGCAGAGTGTCCTGGTTTATGACAGACTTGGCATATGAGTCTAGGAGCAGGGCGGTTGTTGGAGAAGTTTCAGCCACGACCTCGACCTCTGCTGCGGCTGAAGTTCTGATTCTGGGGACCATAGTTTGAAAAAGATCCACGATTCTGTCTAGGATGAGAGAAGGGCTGCCGTTGAGCCGTGTTGGCAGTTGGAATAGATATATCAATCTCTGTTTGATGTTGGTCAAGTCTGATCTCATGAGAAAGAAGATAGCCATATAAGTCATTGAGTTTAACTGAATCAGAACGTGTGGTTACTGAGGTGACCAAGGAGTCGTAGTCAACACCAAGACCAGCTAAAATATATGACACCAATTCGAAATCTTGAATTGGTTGATTTGCGGCAGCCAACGCATGAGCAAGATTTTGGGCTTTGCGAAAATATTCAGCAATTTTCTGGGATCCTTTCTTTAAGTTGATAAGTTGTGACCGGGTTTGCACGATGCAGGCTTGAGAGTGAGCCGAGAATAGAGTCTCAAGTGTGAGCCAAACCTCTCGGGAGGAGGACAAGTTGAGAACATGTGGTAGTATGTCCTCTTCTAAGGTGGAAACAATTACGCTGAGGACCTGTTTATCTTCATGATACCAAGTTTGGTATGCTGGGTTATCAGCCATTTCTGCAGTTTCAGTGAGGGTCTGTTTGGGAGGAGGGGGTGGGTTGGTGCCGTCGACATAACCAAAGAGGCTATGCCCTTCTAGAAGGTTTGTGACTAAAAACTTCCACAAATTGTAGTTGTCAGAATTTAATTTTAGGGTAATATGATGATTATGGGATTGGAGAGTTGATACACGAGCAGAAGAATCAGCCATTGATCACCTTTTTTTTTTTTTTTTTGTGAACTATTCTATTCTTCTTCTACGAACTCGACGCAAAGATACTGCGGGTCAGTGAAGGGCTGCGTGGGTGAATGGGCGATCTGCAGTGATGGATTGGTGATGCCGCGGGTCCGGAGGTGAACGGCAGTGTCGCGGTGTCACGGGTTTGGACGGTGAACAACAGGTCTGGCGTGCGATCGGCGATCTGCAGGGGTGTGTGGCCGGATCTCCAGCAGGCTGGTTCGGCGAACAGCAGTCACGCCGGTGGAGGTCCCGTCAGTCCGATTTGGGTCAGCCGTGCGCTGGGTCTCCTGCAGTCCGGTTTGGAGGCCGGCGATGTCGTGTGGCTTGGGTCTCCTGCGAACAACAGTGAACGAAACTGCAACATCGTGGGTTTGCAGGTCCTCAGATCAGCAGGTCCGGTGATGAAAACCAGCTCCGGTAGTGCAGAGATCCAGCAGTGTGGGTCCGGCGGTGTTGTGGCAGATCTGGTGTTGCAGGTCTGCGGTCTGGTGTTGCGGCTCGGAGGTGCTGCGGATTGGGTTGCTTCCGTGGAGAGGTCCGGCGGTTTCGCAGGTCTGGTCGTGAAGGGGAGCTCCGGCTTTGCTTTGTTTGAGTGAACGTGAAACTACGGATCTGAGAATTTTTTTTTTATTTTTTTATTTTTTTATTTACAAACTTAAAAAGAAATCAAGTAATTGAAATCAATCTGAAAAATAAGAAATATAAAGGAAAATCTAACAATTTGGTGTTAGCCTGTTGGCTCTGATACCATATAGAATAATATTGTTTTTGTGTTTTCTGCCTATTCAATCATATGGCAGTGTGTCTTATTTATAATAACAAAGAGATTGTTTTGTTTACAAGATCAATAACTGATAGAAACCTAATCCTAAATTGTCTTTGAGAAGTAATTCATTTCAGTTCTTGTTTCTGCAAGAGTTTCTGTTTGAACAAAGTTCCTTTGTCATTATCTTTATCACAATCAGTTGTTTGTGATTTATCTATTCCAATAAGCCCCACAGCACAACCCATGCTAGCCCAAGCTCTCTCTCCATCCCACGACTTCATGACTATTTACCCGAGGCAGCAGCATCTCCATCAATTTCACCTTCAAGAGACAGTGAGACATCCTTCCTTCTACCTACAATGGAAGCATCTCCATCCCAATCCGTGACTCCAACAGGTAATACACCACCCTCACCTTCAAATTATCCTTCATTATCCTCTATACATTCCTCTGATGTAGCATCAAACACATCAGCCCATACCCCTCATCATATGATCACACGTGCAAAGAACAATATAACCAAACCCAAGCAATTCCATGATGGCATCATCCGGTACCCTTTACCGAGAACCCTCATTGCCAAATCTACTCCTCAAGACATGGAGCCCACGTGTTACACCTCAACCATGAAAGATCATCATTGGCAATAGGCTATGAATGTTGAGTTTGATGCATTGTTGAAGAGTCATACATGGACTTTAGTTCCACCTTTTGTAGCTCGCAATGTTATTGGATGCAAATGGGTATTTCGGTTAAAGTGAAAAGTGGATGGTTCTATTGATCGCTACAAAGCCCACTTAGTTGCAAAAGGGTTCCATCAACAGTCCAACATCCGACTATGGTGAGACATATGGCCCTGTGTTTAAACCTACAACGGTACGCCTTGCGCTTTCTCTAGCTATTTGACATGGATGGCATATCCATCAGATTATTGATATTCAAAATGCATTCCCCCATGGCACATTATCTGAGGTAGTCTACATGACCCAGACTCCCGGTTTTGCTCGCCCACAACGCCCTACACACATTTGCAAACTACAAAAGGCACTCTATGGCCTTAAACAAGTCCCTCGGGCATGGTTTTCCAAATTAAGTTCCAAGTTGCTCACATTGGGTTTTCATAGCTCTCAATCCACTTCTTTGTTTATTAGAACTTCTGAATATCTTCTGCTAGTATTAATTTATGTGAATGATATGCTAATCACTTGTTCAAGTTCTATTGCAATTCAATCTCTCCTCACGACACTACACAGTGAGTTTGCTGTCTAGGATTTGGGTCCCTTAAATTTTTTCCTAGGCATTGAAGTATTGTCTTGTGCTCATGGAGTCATCTTATCTCAACAACGATATATAATGGACATCCTCAAAAGCACAAAAATGTTTTGAGGCTAAACCGGTCACCTTTCCAATGGCTACATCTACTCATCTTTTGGCATTTGAAGGTGGCTTGTTTTCTTACCTAACCCTTTATAGAAGTACAGTTGGAGCCCAACAATATCTCTGCATCACATGTCCAGACATCTCCTGTTGTGTCAACAAGCTCGCACAATTCATGCATAAACCTATGGATGTGCATTGGCAATTTGTTAAACAGCTTTTACAATATTTTAAGCAAACAATTCAGCATGGAGTTATGTTTTAGAAATCCTCCACATCTTACATCCAAGCATTCACTGATGCCGAATGGGCAGGTAGTAGAGATGATTGACGATCCACATGTGGTTATTGCATTTTCATTGGTAACAATGTAATTTCTTGGAGTTGTCGCAAACAAAGCACAATTGCTCGATCAAGCACCGAAGTCGAGTATAAAGCATTAGCAAACACTACTGTAGAAATTTCATGGTTAATGTCTTTGTGCTCCGAAATTGGCCTCAAGTTCTCCCAACCTCCAACCTTACGGTGTGACAACATTGGTGTCAAATACCTTTTCACCAATCCAGTTTTTCATGGAAGGACGAAACATGTGGAAATTGATTTCCATGTCGTACGTAACTTGGTTGCCAAGAATCGACTCTCCATCAAATTCATCTCATGAAAAGATCAACTTGCGGACATCTTCACCAAGCCTCTCTCATCCTCCCGGTTTAGCTTTCTTCGTTCCAAGCTTAATGCTCTTTCTATAACGCTAAGCTTGAGGGGGCGTGTTAGAGACCTATTCAAACCCACTCACATATCACGTGAAGATGAAGATAAACAACCTGATAAGGATAGATAGTTATCTTGTGATCTTGTAATTGAACTCCCATCTATAAATAAGATAGAAAGCTATCTTGTGGGTGATAATCACTCTGTATTTTGGTAAGTCTTAGGGAAAAATCCACTTTACCCCCCTGAAGTTTCAGGAATTTTTTAATTTGAACCTCAAAGTTTAAAAATTGGTAATGTACCCCCCCAATATTTCAAAAATTTTCAATTTAAACCTTCCGTTACTAATTTCCGTTAAATTTGACGGAATTTTTTTTTAAAAAAAAAAGCTTAAGGGTAATTACGTAATTTTAGAGATTTTCGTCCAATTTAACGGAAATTGGTAACGGAAGGTTTAAATTGAAATTTTTTGAAACATTAGGGGGGTACATTGCCAATTTTTAAACTTTGGGGTTCAAATTGAAAACCCCCTAAAACTTCAGGGGGTGAAGTGAATTTTTCCCTAAGTCTTACGTTTTTGAGTTTCACTCAAACTTAAACTCTTGTAATCATCTCTTTATAAATAGAACACCTTAACCTGAAATATGTATTATGGTAAGGTAGCAAAGATAATCACAGTATCTTATATGGTTTGATAAGTGTCAAATATTGCATATTTGGACCCCTTTATTTATATTAGTTAATCTTTTAGCTGTGTCATTATTGAATAGTGTTAATTTTGTGTTTTTAATGTTTTGTAGGTCAATAAAGAAGAACTACAGCTTTAAAGGGAAAAATGCAAAGTTTGGAAGAAAACATACTTTGAAAAGACATATATGATGTGGTTAAGTTTAACTAAATCCAAGAAAAATGTTAAATCAGATTAAATTGGATAAAAGATCAGATTTGATAAGATTTCGGATTGGATTCAAAATCATATTCTATATACGTCTCAGTATTTTGATCATAACTTTCTGTTCAAATATTGAATTGAAGTGATTCAAGTGGCATTGGAAAGCTAACTCAAAATAATACAATTTGTTGTGAAATAGGATTTTCCTAATTCGGACGTTTACTATGTCAAAATCGCCCTACAATAAAAGGTCACAAATCTGGACGAATCCTATTCCGATTTTAGACTTCTATTTTGACTAGGAGACAGACCTCTGAATTATTTAGGTTTAATAGGGCTTTTAGGACTTTCCTAAGCCTATAAATTGACCTCTTTACATTCAAGAAAAGATATACAATTCCAGAGACTAGTTTTGGCATACAATTTTGGAGACAGAATGTAATCCACAGCTTTTCTTTTAGTTTAGTTTTTCTTTAGTTTAGGCTTTATTTTTATGTGGAGCTAATTCCCAACTAAGGTTGAGGATAAGGCCTCACCGATGAAGAACATCAATACTTTCATGTAAGTCTTTAATTATCTGATTTTATTGGGTTTATTATTTCAATTGTTTTACTTCTTTTCAATATGTGCCATGATTCTTGGATATCTTGTTGTGATTTAAAGGTACACTTAATGATTTAAAATAATTTCACATAATTGATTGCTTGATTTTATTTGCCTAAATAATTGGATATCCCTTGCGATTTGTTCTATGGATACGTTTGGTGTTTCAATTAAGATTGAATATCTTTTATGATTTACGGATACATCTAATGATTTAATTGATATTGGATTCCTTTTGTGATTTGTGCAATGAATGGATACATGGGTTGATTTTGATTAACGTTTGAAGTATAGTAAAACATATCTAAGATTTTAATTGTGAGAACTTCAGATTAATATTGATAAACTTGGAAGTATGTTGTTATGATTCGGTGAGTGTGAATTCCCAAACCTTAGTATTTTATCTCTTAATTTATTTTAATTAGTTTATGTTTGTCTTTTAATTTTTAAAAACCAAAATTCAAAACCCTTTTGGACCTAGGTTAGGATTTAATTAGTTTAGATATAAATTGCTCTTTCAAAAATACAATTCTCTGTGGGATCGACCTCGCACTTGCAATCTATTAAACTACAAACGATTTGTGCACTTGCGAGTTAAATAAATTTGTACAATAGTATCAGAGCCAAAAGTCCTGAGTTTGAACCTTGACTCCATCAATTCACCCCATTTTAATTAAATATTCCACGTGTAGGGCTTCACCTATTAAAAAAGAAGTTTGAACTCACACGTGAGGGATCGTATTAATGTAATAATTAAGTGATTAAGTTTACCTCTTCCTATAAACTTAAGCTTTTGGGACAACTGGTAGTTTAATAGATGGGTATGCCCGTGAAAAAAATGGCTCAAATCTCGTTATCTTTGGCAAGGAAGTAGCATCACCAACCCAAACCCCTCCACTAGGACTTACAACATATATAGAATTTCCCATCATGAGAAACAACATCTTCATAATAATGGTGATCATTTTGCTGAAGCCGAGTCTATATCTTATCTCCACTTCAGGAAAAAGCCAATTCTCCTAACTTACCATAGATGGCCACGGCTATGTATTCATTAGAAGTAGGACTTGACGGTAAGACAACGTTATGAACGAAAGCGTTTCGAAAGTAAGCAACACTTCTAGAATCGGATCCGGCTTACATGCTGTTATTTTAATAACAGTATGTATGCCGTAGTTTATTAATGGTCAAGATTGAATCTTTCAAAATTTCTCTTCATTTTCTCTCTCTTATTAAAAGCTTCTAAAATTAAGTCAACTTTGAGATTTAATCTTGACTATTGATTAAACTACAGCATACATGCTGTTATTTTAATAACAACATGTAAGCTAGATCCGAATCGGATCTATTGTCTGAAATCTTTCTTGATAAATCAAATATGCTTTATAAGGCACATCTGGGCAGTATTGGAAATGTGTCTAGAGGTGGCAGCTGAATTCGAGCCCAAGTCAATGGGTTAAGCAGACACAATTCCGGATACCCAAGTATCCGACCATACAAAGATCCTCGAAACAATTTCCCTCCTACTTGTACAATTAATGTCAAAGTTATACATCCTATTTTCTAAAGGGTTAAGGAATCCAATACTTATTTTGCTCGCATTGTTGTTTGGAACCATAAGATCGACATGGGACTGGACTGAGTTGGTGGTTTGGCGTCTTTGGTAGCATAGATTTCAATGACTTACAGGTTGAGCGCAATTGAACATAATCAGCATATTGCTTGTCTTCTGAAGTAGACAAGGAAAAAAAAAATCATACTATTTGTATAGTAGGTCAGATAAATTTTATAATTTCCAGCCTTCTTCAGCATTCCCTTGGCCTCTAAAGAGGTAGCCCAGCCAAAAGAGTCAGTTTTTCCCAAAAAAAAAACCTTGTACAACATTTGCTCGGCTAAAACGAAACAAATAGTTAACAAAAGTTATTAATTGTCTACATTTGAAGATAGTATACATTATAATTTTTTCCTAATTGCTTAACAATATAATTTATATAAATATAGTTTATATTTGAATTTTTTAATTTCGTCTAATTCAAATGGGAATCTTTAGAACTACATTCAAAAGCATACATCGATTTATATTTGGACTTATATATATATATATATATATATATATATATATATAAGTCCAATTTTCACAATCAAAATTCGGTAGAAAATAATTCTATTGCATCATGTTAACTGCTCACTTCATGAACCATTTGTCTGATACTCATTTTCTTTTTCTAAGCGATTTGTGACATTATTCATTTAAAACATATATGTTTCCTTCCACTGAATATGTGTGAATTTGCAAAGCAGTTTGTAAAGTGGCTTGAAAGATTCACAAAAACCCCATCAATATAAAAGGTAAGGTAAGTAACTACAATATCATTTTAATATATTTCCTTATAATATAGGAAATATATTCTCTAACCGATATTAATTCCTTGTAATATTGTTGTAATTTAGGCTCCGTTTGTTTCGACGTAAAATGTTTTCCGTCGAAAAATATTTTCAAAAGAAAATATTTTCTTGAAAAATTATTTATTGAAAAACATTTTACGGTGTTTGGCGCATACCGAAAATCACAATTATATATATATATTCGCACATACCCTTGGCCTAACCCACAGCTCTTCTTCACGCCCTAACGCCAACCCAGGCTCAAGCGGGACTTACAGATACCTCGACTACTGTAGTGACGGGGTGGCGAACTACCGTTCCTTACAACAGAGGTGACGGGGTGGTGGACTACCGTTCCAACAAAAGTGACGGGGTGGCAGACTACCGTCTAACGACACAGAGAAAGGTTAACAGGGGGTAAATAAAAAGGAGGAGGCAAAGACTATGCACTCAGGGGGGGAGAAAGAGAGAAGATGTATAATCAAGGCAGCAAAGAGACCGACAACTCCAAGGGAGGGAGGGGGAGAATATCAGGGAGACAACCAAATTGATTCCACCACCTGGAGAACCAGAGAGGGAGGATACCATAGAACTCTTTATCAAAACTGACAAACCAAGAATGTTCAAATTTCGAGGTTTGATGAAGCAAAAATTTGAAAAAAGCATCCACGTAATCATAATAATTACAGGGGATGTTGAACCCGTTAAGGGACCTGGAATCAGAAGGGTGATTACCCCATTCTTTTTCCAAAATAACTTTCTTGAAATAAACACTGTGGTAAACTGTTTTCTGGGGGTTAATCTTATCCTGGATGGTCTTGAAGAAAACAGAACCTGTTTGTTTCAGGATAGCAGAATAGTAAGCCAAATTTTTCGAAGGATGTTCAGGGATCCAATGAAAGTTTGGGGGAAAATAGGAGACGGCAATATCTCCGGGGGTGAGAGAAGGGGAAACCCGATTTAACTCAACAAAAAATAAATTTTGGGAGTAGGGGAGGGTCATGTATTTGGACGAGGTCCGGTCGTACTTGACAGAAGGTTTCTGGGTAGGATCCGCAAAGGGATCATAGGGAGCAGCAAGAGTGCTGAAGTAGGAAACCTGGGAACCAGGACAAAATGGGGTGAATCTGTTGGTTAGGGCAACAGATGAAAATGGCAATGGGGAAGCAGTAGGAACAATGGAAGACTCTGACTTGATGGTCAGAGCCTTGGAAGTGACTTTCTCTTTATCTTTTTTGCTTGCCATGGTGGCACTGCAAAATTTCAAAAGGAAAGAAATCAGGAATAAAGATGCAAAAATCTTTAAAATATCGCAAAATAATTTTAAAATTATTTTGATGCAAAGTAAAACAGATATAATAATATGCGCCATGTGCTGGGTGCAGGTATGAACAGTAGGTAAAACACGACCGTCAGGGGGAGTGTTTAAACAAGATAAAGTCCTAATGGGAGTGGGGTACTCATCAGACTCTAATCCTGAAAACCTATTAATCAACCTATTAATATCAATCTCAAATTTGGAAACAAATTGGAACTGAACATTAGAACCAAACTTGACAGTTGAAACACCAATTTCATCAACAGAAAATGGATAAAGCAGAGAAAGAAAAGGCATACCAAGAATTACTTTTTCTTTCATATTTTTCACAAGAACTGCAGAAGTATGAAAACGAACATCATTTTGGCAAACATGAATGTTACTGAGTTCATATTTGGTATGCAATTTATCACCACTGGCAGAATTCAATCTTTGAGTGGATGATTCAAAGTATTTTTTGGGAACAAAACCTTCTTGAATGCAATTCAAGTCAGAACCAGAATCAATTAAAGCAATAGCATCAAAAACATATTCATCTGAAATACGGATATGAACTTTTGAATACCATTTGGGAGGAACAATTTTATTAATCATACTGACAACCTTAACCTCATCATCAAAGAGAGGTCTATGGGTGGATTCAGCCTCATCATCATGCTCAGAAATTTTAGTGTCTTCGTTACTGGAAGCACTTTCTGGAAAACGTTTGTTAAGATTTAACAGCAGAAGCTGTTGTTGTAAATCTTTGTTTTCAGATTTTACAGCTTGCAGGTCAGTCTGCAATTTCACAATATCTTTCTTGATGTTACTGATCTCATGCTGCAACTCTGAGACCGTAAGCACTTTGTTTTTCGGGTTTGAAAAACGTTTCAAAGTGTCTTCAAGAGAGATCTTGGAAGTAGCTGGTTTTTTAAAATCTTTTAACATGAGTTTCTTAAGTTTTTTAAGATACTCTTCTTTTAACTCAGGATTATCAATTTTTGAAATCAAAGTTAAAAGCAAATCTAATTGTTCTTCTGATTTGGACATCATTGAACAAGTTTTTGTGTTGCAGCAAGAACCGGCACAGTTCTCAAATTTATAACAATTTTCATAAACAGAAGAATCAGAATCATAATCAGAATCCGAAGAGGATGGAAGATCATCATTAGAAGAATAATCAGAAAACCCATTGTTTTGGAAAATTTTGAAAATCTTTTGCTTTTCATCGTCCTTGATGTTTAAAGCATTAATCTCTTGTTTAATCTTTTTGGGAGGTTTAGGGCACTTGTCAGCATAGTGTCCTGCTTCTCCACAATTAAAACACTTATCTTTTGAAAAATATTTTTCAAACTTAGAGCTTTTACTCCGTTTAGGAGGTTTAGAAAATTTAGGTTTTATTAAATTTTCTTGTCTTAGCTCTGTTGTAATATGGAGGGGAAGATTTTGCGAAATCTTTTCTGGTTTTCTTCTTATGCTTCTTTGAGGGAGCAATAGGAGGCAAACCAAATTGTTCACAGAAATTTCCCATTTCATATTTAGCTTTCTTGGCGTTCTTAAGCTGCTGTCGGATCATTTTTTGATCGATGCACATCTTAATGCCAAGTTTTTTCACTGTGGAGAATAAATCTCCATAGGTTAATTTTTCAAAATCAATAAGGCCAGTGTCCGTACTGATCAATTCGTCTTTAACCTTGTGAGCAAATAATGAGGGCAATCCATCAATAAACTTTTCTTTCCAATAAGGCTTTTGGCTATCAGACCTCATCATAACACGGGAAAGAAAAACATCTTGATACCATCTATAATCAGACATAGTAGGGCATCTAAGATTGTTCAAATAATCAGAAATACGAGAAGTAATGTTGGAAGGAGTCCCAACAAAATTCTTGATAATTGTATAAATCAAGGTGTTAACACCATCAGGTTCACCCATGCCAACGTCCTCATTGAAAATGGGTATACCTTCTTCATCACACTTTACTGCTTTCCTGATTTGGTTTCTTCTATCCTCAGTGAGATAATTATCCCACCAATTCCGAAGGGTACCAGAAAAACCAGTAGCAAGTAAATCCACAATATCAGTTTGACTTTTACTGTGGTTTGAGATGTAGGCATTAGCAACCATGGCCATATGATTCATCTTGTTGAGCAGTTCTTGCTCAGACAAGCCATCAATGTTCCATTCATACAACTTATCAGCAGAAACAGAAAATTGAGTTTGCAAAAACCTTTCCTCAAATTGTAAATCAGGAGGGGTAGGTTTTGGATAAAAATTCTTTGTCTGATTGAAAGTTCTAGATCCGTCAAAGATCCTTTGGAGTTTCGGCTCCATTTCAATCTTGCCAAAGTTTTGTTCAAGAATTTTGATGTCAGAATCTGTGGAATCAGCAGAAGATTCAGAATCAGATGAAAAGGCTTTTTCCATGGCAAAATTCTGACCAGAGGTACTGGCACGAGTCGTCTTTAACTCGGTCAGTTCTGCAAGCAATTTGTTCACTTTCTCAGTGTTCTTCTGAGAAGTGGTTTTTAAACCAGGAGATTTCTTTAAATCAGGGAGAGAAATCAAAGGTTTTTCAATCTTTGGGGGAACAGAGGAAGACTTTAAATCAGAGGAAGAAGAGGGAAGTTTTTCTTCAATCCGATCTAACTGTTGTCCTATGATGTGAATGGATTCGGAAATAAAATTATTTTGCTCGATGATTCTCCTATCGTTCGTGATAGGGTCCTTATCATGAGTTTTGAAAGGGGAACACTTAATAACCATGTTGTTGACATTAAGAAGAGTAGTCTCAGTAGGAGGATGAGAAGATCTGATTTCAGATTTATCCTCTCTGACAAACTTCTTTTTGACAACGTTCAAACCATTTTCGTCCGGAAAATGTTTTTGGAGAAAATTAAAAACCAAAATGTGAGTCTGGGACTCGATCATAGCTTCGGCCCATTGGACCTTGATACGATCTCGTTCCTTTTGAGAATACTTGGCACGGTAAGCATGCCGCAACTCACGATTTTCTTTTGAAGCAAAATCCTTGTTTAAAGCAGACCAATCAATGACAGAGAAGAAATCTCTGATATGAGCAGTGATAACATTACACTGATGGGGAAAATCAGAAGGAATAGGAGCAACAAAATCAGAAGCAGAAGGAGAGAGAGATCCACGATCGTCATCCGTCAGTGGATGATTTTTCGTAGAATAAAAAGCAGATGAAACTTGGGAATCAGTGGAAATTCCTTTGAGTTTCAAGCCAGGATTAACTGTGGGATGAAGATGAGGAGAATCGTTAAGGGATTCGTCGACATCTTTATCTCTACGACGGAGTCCTTCTGAGGTCGTTGAACCCGCAAAAGAATTCCTTCGTTCGTTAATCAACAGGGGACGTTCAATTCTGTTTGAATATCCCAAATCAGCAAAATTGATTTTAACAGATCCATCCATGTATTGTTGGATGTAATCAAGATTAGAGGCATCGTTAACTACTCGAGAAGGTTTTGCAACACCTTCCAAAAGCCACTCGTTGGGGAGTTCAATCTCAGCCCACCGAATCATTTTTGGAGTTTTAATATTTGCATTCTGAGTAGAACTTTGAATCAACAGAGTTGATTCGCCAGTATTCTTAATCACAGCACGTGGATCAAGATTCGTTTTCATCAACTTGTAATAAATACGGTAGATGATAGCAACAGGATGGCTACCTTCTTCCATATTATAACCAGATGTGAGAATATTCAGCGTCAGTGCTTTCAGAATATGAACATCGGTTAAACTCAAAGTCATGTTTGGAAAAACATCAAAGTGGACAGGGCCACCAAATAATGAAGACTGAATTAAACCAATAATGCTTGTTTTAAAATCAAGAAAACGAGCATCACGCAAACAAAGCAAGACAGATGCATTAATACCGAGTCGAGTCAAAGATTTGACTGCAACTTGGACAGAACCAACATGCAAAAATCTGAACTTTTTAGCAAGAGCATTATTAACAAAACGCTTGCTGAACAAGGTAATAGTCTGATTATTACCAGTGACCGGAAAGGTCTGTTCAACAGTTTTGACAGAATATTGAATCTTAAAAGAAGATTGAAACCAAGTAGTGTTGTAAACATCCCTAGCGTCCAGCTTGGGAATGTTCCACTTACTAAAATCATTATCACCATCAACCAAAATATTTTCATAGTTAACCACGTCCTGTGGCAAACTGGAATTAGAGCTAACAGAAGATGTAGATCTAAACATTATGACACACAAACTAAACTCATAATCACTCACTGGGTGAAGTCTTAAAGGATCTCATCCTAGGTACTCACTCACTGGTAAACTTCCTAAAGACACTAGACTATCTGCACATACCCTTGGCCTAACCCTTTGGTGAAACTATCCACACATACCCTTGGCCTAGCCCTAAGCTGAAACCAGAACTATTCGCACATACCCTTGGCCTAACCCACAACTCTTCTTCACGCCCTAACGCCAACCCAGGCTCAAGCGGGACTTACAGATACCTCGACTACTGTAGTGACGGGGTGGCGAACTACCGTTCCTTACAACAGAGGTGACAGGGTGGTGGACTACCGTTCCAACAAAAGTGACGGGGTGGCAGACTACCGTCTAACGACACAGAGAAAGGTTAACAGGGGGTAAATAAAAAGGAGGAGGCAAAGACTATGCACTCAGGGGGGGAGAAAGAGAGAAGATGTATAATCAAGGCAGCAAAGAGACCGACAACTCTCACGGCTCTGATACCAAGGGAGAGAAGATATATATTAATGAATATATATATATATATATATATATATATATATATATATATATATATATATATATATATATATTCATTAAATCATATTTAACTCTAAATTATGAAAACTTCCCGATCAATTCTTAGAGGTTTCCTAACTGAGTCCCGCAAGGACCCCACTGCGACTCTCCCAGAACTTGCCTAGACCCCATCTATACCCTACCGGGACTAGCCCAAACCCCACCTAGACCCTATCAGGACCCCGCCGGGATCAACCCAAGACCCGACAGGGACATTTTCGTAATTTAGAGTTTAATATGATTTTTCGTACACACCAAATACCGAAAAATGTTTTCCATGAAAATATTTTCTGCTAAAAACATTTTTCAACGTCAGGGACCCGACCGAGACCTCACCTGAATTTTTGTACATGCCAAATACCGAAAAATGTTTTCTAAGAAATTATTTTCTAGGAAAATATTTTTCGACGTCGAGTCCCAATCAAGTCTCGGTAGGGTCCCGGCGGGGTCCTGGCATGGTCCTGGACAGGTCCCAAGAGAGTCCCGACGGGGTCCAAGGCAAGTCCAGTTGGATCTCGGGCAGGTCCTAGTCAAGTCCCTGCTGGGTCTTGGGCATGGCCTAGGCATGTCTTGTCAAGATCCCAGGCGGATCCTGGGCAGGTCCTGGGCCAGTCCTGGCGAGATCCTGATCAAGTCCTTATTAAGTCCCGGCGGGGTACCCCTCAAGTCCTGTCGGGTCCCAGTCAAGTCCAGTCGAGTCCCACTCAAGTCCCGGGCGGGGTCCCACTCAAGTCCTAGGTGAGTCTCGATAGGGTCCCGGGTAAGTCTTGGTGAGGTCCCGATCGAGTCTTGGGCGGGTCCCATTTAAATCCCGACACGGTCCCAAGCATGTCCCGACGGGGTCCCACTGTAGTGACTCAAATAATTAACTAGGCTTAGATAGTATAGTTAGAGGGTTAATTTGGACTTTAGGTCACTAGGAACAACTAAAAGGGCATTTTGGGCACTTCGGACTTTCTGACCAAACGTTCACCTGCAAACAGTACACGAATGTTTATGTGCGGACTGATCGAACGTTCATTGACTTTTGGTTGACTAGTGGATAATGCCTGAGCATACAATGCAACCTTAAAACCGCTAGGTAATTGGTACGCGAACATTCACCTGCAAACAGTACACGAACGTTCATGTGGGGACAGGCCGAACGTTCGTTGACTTTTGGTTGACTAGTGGATAATGCCCGAGCATACAATGCAACCTTAAAACCGCTAGGTAATTAGTACGTGAACATTCACCTGCAAACAGTACACGAACATTCATGTGGGGACCGGCCGAACGTTCGTTGACTTTTGGTTGACTAGTGGATAATGCCCGAGCTTACGATGCAACCTTAAAACCACTGGGTAACTAGTACGCTAACGTTTGCCCCCATTGTACCGAACGTTCATTGCTTTTCAGAACTGCCCCTATAGGGCTAAGAACTTTTACCACTTATAAATACACTCCCCCTCTCGACCCATAAGCCCCATTTTCGCCATTTTGCCTTATGGAACGCTTGTATGAGTATCTTTGTGAGTTGTGAGAGTTATTGGAGGAGCAGTGGTGATTTCTTGGAGGCCTTGCTTCAAGAAATAACCTTCTACGCTTAAGCTTTCTCTTTGCATAGTCATTATACTATTTTTCTAGTTAGCTTAGTTGTTGGTTTGAACTTCTAGCTAGGTTATGTCTTTAATCTTGACATAAGCTTGGTTTAGCATTTCATTCTTGTTGCACATATTTCTTTGTGCATGGAGACATTGTTTTGGGTTAGGAGGTGGTAGAAACTCTTTTATAGCCTTAGGACCAATTTGGGAGGTCTATGAGGACGTTTGAATCAAATGAGGTTCTACCTAAACCTTTTGGTCAAACGTTCGGCCAGGAGCCCGAACGCTTGCCTAGAAGCACTCCAGGGGAACGCCACTTTGGTCAATCGTTCAATAGCCCCTGTTTTTATGTCTTAGGTTCGTTTTAGTTTAGACTGAGGACTAATGTTAGGTTTTCCATAAATTTGGAAAACCCAAACCCCTTTGAGGACTTTTTGGAGGATTTGTACGACCCGGGTAAATACTAACTCACATAATGCTCATCATTTCTTTTCCTGCGTTGCACGACCATTTTGTGTACCAAACATGCATATTTACAACTCTCATGAAGTACATTTTTGCTCCATCATGTGCTCTATTATTTGTGAAAAAAATGCTATTTAAAAGGATAATGACAATGAGACTTGTAAAAGCATGCATGTAAAATACGGATAATACTAATTGCATCATATGACATGGGACACCGGTACATGTGGGATAATAGTCATGAGCTTACTATAATGTTAACTTTATGGTCAAATGTGTGTGTTATATGGGCCTTGGATTGAATGATTGTTTCGTAACCAGTGCAGCCTTAACGGATGGCCACTGCAAGACGTACATCATTAGTAGCGTAGGCTACTCGAGGTCAGATTCGGTCGGGCTGATAGTGTTATGGACAGTAGCGTACAATATCCGGGGCACCGATATTGTATTATAGGTCCCTCAGAATAGCGCTAACCCTGCTAAGAATAGGTAATATCTCAGGTAGACTATACTGTTGAACTGTCACTGATTCTCATGATTATAGCATGTACTATATCTATATTATATTCATGGATAACTGTCATATCTAAATGTTGCATACTTTACCAAATGGAGTTCATCACTAAATAACATGGGTATTGTGCACATTATTACTTACTAAGCCTTTAAACTTACCCCTTTTACTTTTCTCTCCCCATTATATATAATTGCGTAGTTTAACTAGCATAGAGGATGACACCTTCAGATAGAATAATGGTGGTGGACAGAAATTAGCTATAAACTAGTTTGTAGCTAAATTTTTTAAAACAAGTCTATAAGAGTCTAAGACCATGTTTATGATTGCGTTAGGAAGTAGAGCTTTTAAAGTCAAACAAAACTTTTTATAAAAGGCTTCAATTTTTCAATTTTTCTCAAAAATGCATTTTTGCCCTTTTCAGAGTAAAAAAGTCAAAGAAGTATTTTTGTAATTTTTTATTAAACATGCTAGCTTTTTGTTTGGCACAACTTTCTAGGTAGTAAAAGTATTTTTCACTTATTCTAATGCAATCTCAAACAGGCTCTAATAATTTGCAGTGTCCATTAGCATATGAGAATTATACATTTATAGAAATTAGCTACAAACCAATTTGTAGCTAATTTTTGTCATTTGAAATTATGGTTGAATTTGAGTAGCTAATCGGATGAAAAATGGGGAAACATATGGCATAATCCGAGTCTTTCATACACATGTGGTGACATCTAATGGAAGGTCTGTAAATAAATAATAGAAAAGGTCAACTTGCCCCTCAAAAAATAAAAAAGTAAATACACTCATACTCTTAGATTTTTTAGTGTACACTCATCAATGATAATTTTTAATGGCACGTTAGCAAGAATGAAGCCAAAAAGTATTATGAACATGGGTCGTGGCTAAAAACTTTTGTAGTTAAGAGCCAATAGGCTAAAAATAAAATTTTACGTTATAATTTTTTTTTCTTAGGAATTGGGAGGGCCATGACCTATATCGGCACCCCTCCTCCGTCCTTGCACATCAAGGAATGTGTACTTGGGAGTGTAAGGAATGTAAGTATGTGTAGTATTTCGATAAAAAAGATTCATTTGATGAAAAAAAAAAAAAACTAAAATCTAATTATTTTATTTTTTATAAAAGAGTGATTTTAGCCATCTCTTGCTATGAAATTGAATCACCGAATCCAATCACCGTTTGATCAGCTTCGATCGATCTTTAGCCGTAGGTGAATTTGGGTTGATCATGAGATTTGAGAGTAGGGTTTTAACTGTCAAAATTATTCGAGTTATTTCGTATAAATATATGCACAAATTGCTAGGAATTACTGGGTCGGATTTACAGTAGAGAGAGAGGAAATGGAATGGGATGGAAAGGAAGGAGGAGATATATTGTGACAATTACTCACCTAAATTAATAGGCGAATAGTGCTACGTTTTACTCACAAGTGCACAAGATCAAAATGATAATATAGTAAGTAAATGCAAGATCATTCCCACGAGGATTGATGAAATTATGCTTAGAATGATTTTCCTAATTAATTAACAAAATGTCACGAATTGAAAGATTGATTTGAAATAATAAGAACGAAAGGGTTAGGGTTTTGATATCCACCACTAATCATACTCAATTAAGATAAACAATATGCCAATGCTACAATCATACAAGTATACTTAATGCTTACCAACCTAAGGGGATGGTATCTACTCCTTAAGCTATTAATTTTCTTAAGCAACGAATTAGGTATGGTATCTACTCTAATTCTTTTCTTTCTCAAAAGATTTAGCATGGTATCTATTAAGTTGTTCTTCAAGAAAGCATAAATCTATGAAAATTGACAAACACATGAAGCCTAGATCATGGTATCTATTATCGGTTTTCCATGATGAGGTTCTTTAGTCACTTTATTAAGCCTATGACTCGGTCATCCAAATTGACTTAAACAACAAATCCAAACACATGCATATGTTTACCAAGTACATTCATATGAGGAATTCAATCAAATATGAAATAATCAAGTTAAATATACCAAAATATAATTGCAACAAAGGCGCCAATGTTGAAATCCTAAAAAGACATGATTAGGGCTTCAATCTAGCCCCTAACAAAGGTTTAGTTACACATACTTTGGTTGCTAATCATCCTCATAATAAAATAAAAGGGAAAAGAAGAAACCGAAAATGCTTCTTGATTGAGCCTCCAATTCCTCTCCCAAAGCTTCTCTATATTCTGGTATCTTTTTCTCAATGTGTATAGGCCTATTTATAGGATTAGAAGAACCCTAGAAACCTAGAAACCCTAATAAAATCGTAGGTCAGTCTCCTAGTCCAAATAGGAGACTGAAAACCCAATATGAAGAGGAAAAATGGTCTAGCTGCATGTTGGGAGCTCGAGTGCGCTCGATCCCCTACTGGTGCTCTTGAGCGCATGGTTGGGCTCTATCCTGGCTGTTTCGTGCTCGAGCGCTGGTGAGCTCGAGCTTGGCTGCTTGTGCTATCGAGCGCTGATGAGCTCAATTCTAGTGGCTTGTGTGCTCAAGCGCTGATGCGCTCAAGCTTAGCTTGGCCTGTGATCGATCCTAAAGATCCATTTTTTCTCTCAAATTGTCCTTTAAGCTTGGAACTTTATAAAAATGCTTTCTTTTCTTCAAAAACCTAAAAACTGAAAGAAAACACAAAAACAATACAAAAAATCACATAATAACAAAACTAAGAGATTAACATATGTGAATTAAGAGGCTAGAATGTGTAACATTCAGCACTTATCACACCCCCAAACTTACATATTGCTAGTCTCTTAGCAATGCAAAACTGAAATGAAAAACAACATAAAACAACAAGATAAATCCTTCTTTCGTGGGATATATATTGCATTTAGCGTATGCAACAAGCCTTTTAAACTCCTAGGCATCCCTAGAGAACGAGTGAAGTCTCGTGAGGGTTTAATAGAAATGTTATCCACAAACATTATGCAAAATTCATGTCATCCATAAGATTGAAGTGTCACTTAAAACAATGATTTCCATTCACAATGAATTGAAATTCCAAAGTCTAACCACTTATAATAGACAGGCTAAGGCATTACAAGTTCAATTTAGTGTGAAATAAACTAACACATAATTATGAGGCTTCAAAATTATTTTCAATGTGCAATGACTCAATATCTCAAAGTTCACTAGGATTTCATAGGAATGAATAACCAAGGCATAACTTTCTTTTCTTTCTTTATGGTCAGGCTGTGCAATGCTTAGTTCCCTTAAGCTTTCTAATTAACCCATGTAACAAATGTTAGGCCAATGCTTCCCAAACCATATGGTTTTAGGGCATTATGTGTAAAGACACCTCTATGGGCTTACTAATTGGAGTCAAAAAGGCTACGAAACCAAACTAGCTATGATATTAACTAAATCAACATTCTCACCTTTTGACATGAACACTCATTACTTAATGAGGCAAGAGGTCCAGTTACTTAGTGAAAATCTCACAATGATATATATATATATATATACACCAAAGTATCCATCCAACAAGTGTAGTGACCCAAATAATTAACTAAGCTTAGGTAGCTTAGTTAGAAGGTTAATTTGGGTTTTGGGTCACTAGCTAGAGGGGCATTTTAGGATTTGGACTTTCGGACTGGACATACGTTAGGGTTGCCGGATGTACATTCTTATTTGTAGTGGTGACCACCTGACGTACTCTGGCAATAGTACGTCATACTCTGCCAATAGCACACGAACGTATGATGGGGACAGACCACACAGATGTACGCTACTTTTGGAATACCCCTTGGATAATACCTGGATGTACACTACAACCTTTGGACCGCTATGTAAACAGTACCGGATGTATGCCAAATAGTACCCCGAACGTCTACTACATTTCAGAGAAGTTGGTAGCGCCCTGTACTATAAATACCCCTTACCCTCAACGTTTCACACGCCCATTTACACCCCAGGCTCTGGGAAAATCCTCTTGTGAGTGTGTTCTTGTGAGTTTTGTGTGTTTCATGGAGAAGAAGGAGTGATTCTTGGAGGTTTTTGGCTTCAAGGAGGTAACCTTCTAAGCCCAGCTTATTGCATAGTTGTTAGGTTGTTTAAGTGTTTTTTCCATACATAGCTTAGTCGATAGTTTGTAGCTTCTAGTTGTGTTGTTGCCCTTAATCGTGGTTTAAGCATGGGTTAGCGTTTAATTCTTGCTGGGCATATTTCCTTTTGCATGGAGGTATTGTTTTGAGATAAGAGGTCCTAGATATCCTTTTCGTGGCTTTAGAACCAGTTTGGGAGGATAGGAGGACGGTTGAACCAAATGAGGTTCTACCTAAAACTCTCTGAGTGGACGTACAGCGACAAGATTGGACGTACGAGCCTTCTGAGCGGACGTACGGCCACGAGCCCGGATGTACAGTTAAAAGCGTTCAAGAGAACGCCACTTTGGCTAGTCATTTGATAACCTCTGTTTTCATGTTCTAGGTTCGTTTTAGTTGGATTTAGAACTAATGATAGGTCTTTTCTCAGTATTCGAGGTTATGGAGTCTCAAGGAAATTTTACGAAGGAACCTTACGACCCAGGTGAGTACAAACTCACATGGATGCTTGTTGTTACTTTTCCCACATTGCACGTCTATTTTATATATATCAAACATGCATATTTTGTAACTCTCATGAAATACATTTTAGAACTACTTTTGCAAAAACATATATTGATTAACAAGATAATGATGAGACTTGTAAAACTATGCATGTAAAATACTAATAAGATTAATTGCATCATATGACATGGTACACCGGTACATGCGAAATAATAGCCATAGGCTTACTATGCAAGTTAACTTTATGGTCAAATGTGTGTGTGTGTGGGGGGGGCTTTGGATCAAATGGTTTCGTGACCAAGGTGCAGTCATTCCCTAATAGATGGTCACAATAGGACAGACATCATTAGTGGTGTGGGCTACCCGAGGTTAGACTCGGTCATCCCACTAATGTTATGTATAGTAGCGTACAATATCCAAGGCACCGATGTTGTATTACAGGTCCCTCGGGATAGTGTCAACCCTGCTGAGAATGGGTAATATCTTGGATAGACCATACGGTTGAACTATTACTGTTACTCATGATTATAAGTATATATTATATCTATATCACATTCATAATAAACTGTCATCTCATAATGTTGCATATGGTAAATGACGGGTACGTCATGTGTATTTATACTCACTAAGTCGTAAGACTTACCCTTGTATTATTTTCATTTTCTCCATATGTACAACTATGCGGTTATAGATAGTTTAGCAGAAGATAGATACCACGAAGCATCCGGTTACCTTGGAGGATTCAACCCGGGAGATGCTTGAGGACTTATTGCAAGCTTAGGCAAATGCTTATGGTAACTAGTACTTGTGGGTTATATTGAAGACTTAGAGCTTTTATGCATGCTTGCATATTGAGGTATAGCATGAATCCCTTGTAAAGATGATAATGTGTATATATGATTTTGATGTTCCTTGGTAGATGCTCTGGTTGTTATGATTAATGTTTATAGAACCTTATATTTTCTACTGCTTAGTATCCTCTCTTTCCGAGGAGTAGAGGTCCCTGAGTCTTGTTCCACGAGGTATAAGGCTGGGAAACAAACCGTGGAGCTAATTACAATTTAATTAATTTCCAGGGCGTTACAACAAGTTTCCCAGCTTCACCCAAGACATTGAAAACATAACAATTAGGTTCAAATGTCATACCTCACAAATTATGTGCTAATGTGCTTGTGGCAATTAAAATCAAAACAAGTGAATTCTCAAATGTCAAAAGTAAGTGACAAGACTTAGAATTCTCACCATCAGATCATGTGTTCAACATTTTAAGCTCAGCAATGAATTTTAAATCACAATTTCTAGATCAACCAAAATCTCAAGAATAACATGAACATGCATTTATCAAAAATTGGAAAAAAAAAAAAAAATGTGTGTGTGTGTGTGTGTGTGTGTGTGTGTGTCTCCTATACCTCCAAAACTTGAATTACACATTGCCCTCAATGTGTAGAGATAATGGAAAGATCATACACGGGAGATGAGAAAACTAGTTGGAACAAGTATGGTTCATAGCATACCTACAAACTTAAATTCAAAAACATTTATCCCTAAAAAACAAATTAGTGATACTCCAACTAAATATCAATCAAGTGCAACACATTGTTGTAAAAATATAATCAAAAAAATGAAAATAGAACAACAATGGAAAAGATAAAACCTGGATGGAGATCATGTACACTGACCTCATGGAGGACTCGAGTGCATAGGGCCTGCGCTCGAACCTATGAAGTTGACTCATTTATTCAAAATATATGGGATCCACCAAGCTAACGGAATCCTCATCCGTGATGCTCTCTATGCTCTCTGACCCTTAAATTTAAATTTGAAGCACCAATCTTATCTTCTCTTGGACCAAAGAGAATGAATTTTACCTACAAGTAGGTAATTCCAAATGTCCACAAATCGGGGTAGATCACTCTGAGTATTCTCAAACAATCATTCAGAAAGGAATCATGAACTAGAGCAACATGAGGAGAATACTCAGAGAATTTTCCTATCTTGATGGCCTCAATTTGCTCGTCTAATAACCCTAAAAGACTACTCTCCTGGCCTATTGGTGTCTCGGGAGTAGAAGTTGATGTTGAAGAACCCTTGCCTTTTTCTCAATGTAGATCCTGTGGGGCCTCAATTTGCTCCTCCTCCCTCTCTTCCATGTGATTTTTGACCACTTCTTGACTCCTTAGTATGGTGATAGCTTGCTCAAAAAAGGAAGTACTGTCATCCTCCATGTAATGTCCATAAGGATTGGCCATTGACTGACTTTGAAGCTCTTCTTCTCGTGCTGAGGTGAATCCTGCCAAATGATTGCAAGTGAGAATTCACCCTCTCGTGCTGAGAATTTACCATCTGATTATTCTCTCTCATAAGATTCAACATCTTGTCTTTACAGTCAGCAACCGACAGAAGAGATGGCTACTCTTTGTGAGTTTCTATCTTGGTGATGGATTGCAAGAGTTGATTATTGGCCTCCACTTGGCTGAGAATAGCTAACACCTTTTCTTCAAAGTCAGAACTCTTCAAAGGGGGTGGTTCGGCCTGATACAGTTGTTGTGGAGCTGATTGGGGGGAATATGATTGATCATAGAACTACGGATATGATTGTTGGAGCAGTTCATGCAATGTTGGAGCAAGATTTTCAAGAGCTTGAGCTTGCCATGAGAGATTAGATTGTTGGCTCCATGCCGAGTTATAGGACTCAGAATAGCAGTCATTTCCCGATCTAGAGAATGGTGTGTTCATATGCTCATAAGAATAGTTAGAAATTTGTCTTTTTGTAGGACAATCTCTAACATGGTTATAAGGATTATAGCAATATGAACATGGTCCATGGGGTGTTAGAATGTCTCCCCACATGACTACAAAAACAAAAAGAATATAAAATAACAAAACGAAAAATAAAATTAGAAAAACTCACAAACGACCCACATGTTTGGTTGCAATTCAAGGCTGGAAGCAACTGTAGGTGCGCTCGATCGCACTGCAGGGTGCGCTTGAGCGCACTACCGATTCTAGGCTCGAGCGCAAGGATACTGAAACTCCTGCACAACTACGGACCTAAGAGCAGAAAAAAAAATAACATAAGAAAAAATTACAGTAGTTTCAGTGCTTTTGTTTGGCGGTGCAGTCGATCTCACTGGTGCGCTCGATCACCACGGAATGGGCGCTTGAGCGCACTGCCGCAGAACAGACACAGTAAAAGATAGAAACAGAAAAATAAAAATAAAAATGAAAAAAATTAACTAAACTCAAGGAAAAAAAATTCTAAACAAAATTTAACACAATCCCCGGCAACGGTGCCAAAAACTTGTTGTGACAATTATCCACCTAAATTAATAGGTGAATAATTGGTACATTTTACTCGCAAGTGCACAAGATGAAAACGATAGTATAGTAGGCAAATAAGAGATCATTCCCATAAGGATTGATGAAATTATGCTTAGAATGATTTTCCTAATTAATTAACTAAATGTCACGAATTGAAAGATTGATTTGAAATAATAAGAACGAAAGGGTTAGGGTTTTGATATCAACCGCTAATCACACTTAATTAAGATAAACAATATCTCAATGCGACAATCATACCGGTATACTTAATGCTTGCCAACCTAAGGGCATGGTATCTACTCCTTAAGTTATTGATCTCCCTAAGCAACAAATTAGGCATGGTATTTACTTTAATTATTTTCTCTCTCCAAGGATTTAGCATGATATCTACTAACTTGTTCTTTAAGAAAGGATAAATCTATGGAAATAACCAAACACATGAAGCCTAGGGCATGGTATCTACTCTCGGTTTTCCATGTTGATTAATCCAAAAACCCGTGTTGAGGTTATTTTGTCACGTCCAAGACTCGATCACCCAAATTGAATTAAATAACAAATCCAAACACATGCATATGTTTATCAAGCACATTCATATAAGAAAATTAATCAAATAGGAAATAATCAAGTTAAATATCCCAAAATATAATTGCGGCAGAGGCGCCAATATTAAAATCCTAAAGAGACATGATTATGGCTTCAATCTAGCCCCTAACAAAGGTTTAGTTACACATACTTTGGATGCTAATCATCCTCATAATAAAATAAAAGAGAAAAGAGAAAAGAAGAAATCGAAAACGCTCCCAAAGCTTCTCTCTATTCTGGTATATTTTTCTCAATGTGTGGAGGCCTATTTATAGGATTAGGAGAACCTTAGAAGCCCTAGAACCCTAATAAAACTATAGGTTAGTCTCATAGTCCAAATAGGATACTGAAAACCCAATCTGAAGTGGAAAAGGGGTTTGGCCTCATGCTAGGCGCTAGAGTACGCTCTAGCGCATGGCTGCGCTTGATCCTGGCTGTGTTTGCGCTCGAGCTTGGCTACTTGTGCGATCGAGTGCTAATGCACTCGATCCTAGTGGCTTGTGCACTCGAGCGCTGATGCGCTTGAGCTTAGCTTGACCTGCGATCGATCCTACAGCTCCAGCTTTTCTCCCAAATTGTCCTTTAAGCTTGGAACTTTCCAAAAATGTTTTTTTTTTTTTTTTTTTTTTTTTTGAAAAACCTAAAAACTGAAAGAAAATACAAAAATAACACAAAACATCACATAATAACAAAACTAAGAGATTAACATATATGAATTAAGGAGCTAGAATGTGTAACATTCAGCACTTATCAAGATACCAATGGCTTTTACATTGGGTCCGTCTCTTGAAAAAATTGACCAGCATATTTGCACAGAACCGCAAACCCATTTGTATCATGTATATGTCTGCACTTTGATTGTGGAACAGCTATACAAGAGTAAAACAAAAATAATACATGAATATGATTTCATGTGTTTATTTTTGATGCGATAATAAAAGTTATCAAAAAAATAAAAAAGAGCTATAATTAATATATAAAGTTTAGTTCGTTCAAAATAAACAATTAAAATGGCTGAGAAAGAGAAAGTTTTCGTTTTTATGAAAAATAAATAAAAAAAAAAAAAAAAAAGACAGCGTTATCAAAATATATTGGCCTTTTTTTTAAGGTTAATTTAATAATTTAATGATACATTATATATTAAATATAATATTTTTAATCGAATCATCATATTATTTTTCTACCAACCATTTTTAAAGTGATGAAACATGAAACCTTATTATACGTATATACTTGGTAAGTGGAAGATGGTTGGAAGAAAAGTTAATGTTTTGTCGTATATATAGATGAATACAAGTTATGAAGCTATATATATATATATTATTGTTCATGTGCATTTGATAAATGTGAGACCAACATGATAAGTTGATATATATATATACTTACTCATGCGATAACAAATAAAATAAAAAATAAATAAAGGTGTACGTCTATATAAACTATGAGAAATATTAGGTACTCTTTTAGTCTTTTTTTTTTTTTTTTTTTTTTGGGTGTTTTTTTAGTCTTATGTGGATATTATTTTTTGGTAAATGCAAGGTGCTCTTCTGGTGTCCTCCTAATCCTACGTGGATATTATTTTATAAATACCAAGTGAGAGATATAAGAGCAACTTTTTTTTTTTTTTCTTTTTTTAGATAATATCCACCTTTGACTAAGAGAACACTAGGAGAGCACCTAGCATTACTTAAATTCTAATGACTTAAGAATGTTAGTCGCCAAATGGTCCGAAACATAAGTTGATTTTTTTCAATAAAAACTCATGAATATGTCTTAAAGTTAAACGGTCAACGGCTTAATCATAAACGGGGTTTGTAACACTACAATTCCCCACATGTTAGAAACACTACAAAAAGAGAAAAAAAGAAAAAAGAAAAAGTATGCATCATTGTGGTTTGGGCAGTAAGCGAACAAAACTACTCGTGAAGATTTTCAGGCTCGGCTCGAATTAGTTCAGCTAAGGATCGGTTCGTTTATTAAACGAACAGAACTTTAACAAAAAATCCAGGCTCGTATAAATTTAGGTTCGACTCGTATAAGCTTGGCTCGACTTGTACAACTTCGTATAACTTCATTTTTATTATTTTTAACTTTGTAATGAAAACATGTTAAGAATCTAAAAAAAATAAAAATAAATGTTCTTTATAATGTAATATATATAAGTTGAATTATTGTAATTGTGAGTTTGGATATAGATATAAGTGCCTTTGTGTGTGTATAAGTGAGTTTGTGTGTGTGTGTGTGTGTGTATTAAATTAATTGGGTAGCTCGTGAACAAGCTGGAGCTCGGCTGAAAAATAAATAAACAGAGCTTGAATATATTATCTAGTTTGGTAGTAAGCTCAAGCTCGGCTTGTGTGTGTGTGTGTATTAAATTAATTGGGTAGCTTGTAAACAAGCTCGAGCTCGGCTGAAAAATAAATAAATAGAGCTTGAATATATTATCTAGTTCGGTAGTGTGTGTGTGTGTGTGTGTATTAAATTAATTGGGTAGCTCGTGAACAAGCTGAGCTCGGCTGAAAAATAGATAAATAGAGCTTGAATATATTATCTAGTTCAGTAGTAAGCTCGAGCTCGGCTTGTGTTTGAAAAAAATTAAATGAACTGAACATTGTGTGTGTGTGTGTGTGTGTGTGTGTGTATTAAATTAATTGGGTAACTCGTGAACAAGTGCGAGCTCGACTGAAAAATAAATAAACAGAGCTTGAATGTATTATCTAGTTCGGTAGTAAGCTCGAGCTCGGTTTGTGTTTGAAAAAAATTAAACGAATTGAGCTTGAATATTCAATACTCGGCTCAGCTCGGTTCGATTACAACCCTTTATTTATTGTACCCAAATGGATTTAACCACACTTAAATAAGTAGGGTTTTAATGAATCATAGTGGAGTTAAACTCCTTTAACAAAATTTACAAGTTAATCAAACTTATCATCCACATAGCTTCCTCTGAATAGGTGTAATATTGTGCTCCTAACCCTAGTTCAGAGATGGAGTATTTTGGACCATAGAGTTAGTTGGAATCAAGTTTGGAAGGTTCAAGGAAGCAGAGGCAAATATGCGGGCTCGTTACTCACATTTGTTTGAGAAGGTCCATGATCTCAGGTCGTAGTGACAGATAAGGTACTATTACTTTTCCTTGTTATTTTGGATTCTGAAATTTCAAGAACAAAATTTTTATAAGTAAGGGAGAATATAATATCTCGATCATAACCCTAATAAAGAGATGGAGTATTTTGGACCCTATGGTTAGTTGGAATCAAGTTTGGAAGGTTTGTGGAAGTTTGTGGGGCCTGAAAGGAATTGACTTGGAGGATCGATCCGCTTTGCATTATTGATCCTCAAGGCCAGAAACTCTAAATATCATTCCTCCATTTTTTTTAGGATCGATCATCTTATGTCAAAATGTGATTTTAGGGTTTTCTGAATCCCTAGTGCAGCCATAACATCTATATATTTGCCCTTAACCTTCATGAAACCTAGTTGTATGAATTTTAAATTTTGAGAGGTTGTCAAAGTGCCATGGTGAAGAGAAAGTCTTTGTTTCATCAGTTTGAGATTACTTTCTGGAGTTTCTAAGCCCTGGGAGGTTAGTAAAATGATTAGTTTCATCCTGTTTTTTGTCATTTAAAGTCTCTTTCACTGTAAGCATGTGTTGTTAGGGTTGTATTCTTGGGTTTTATTTGATGCCCGTGTATTTTTTACATTAATCTAGTTGAGTTAGGACCGTAGCAAGCATGTTTGATCAGTTTCGATTCTTTTGAACTGTAAGTTTTTGTTAGCTAGAACCCTAGATTATTCTAGAGACTTTAGGAGCTGTTCTGGGGTTTGTTCGAGTCGTTTTGAGGCTCTGGAGTGTTCTGGACGTGTCGAAAGAGGTTTCTGCCAGTCCAGGATCGATCCTCTTCAGCCCCATGATCAATCCATGCTAACAAAATTGATTCTCCCTCAACAGGATTGATCATCCTTCAAGATCAATCCTACCTCGTTCCAGAACTATGTTTCGTCAGTTTTTAGATCATAAGTCAGTGTCTTGGTCTAGGAGAGTTGTCTAACATTATGGTTTTTATATAGAACCATCTTAGTGAGTTCAAGATTGGTTTTGAGGATTGTTTCCACAACTTAGGTGAGTGAATCTCACATAGATATTGTTATGTGATTGACATTTTTTAATATACTATTTTGATATGAATCAAATTTCAAAGTGGCCAAGTTTTCAGATCAATAAGTGGAAAGCGAAAGAAAAAGAAATGAATAAATGGAGGAAATGCAAAATGAGTTAAAGCGACAAATTGAGGAAATTCAAAAAGAATCAAAGTGGCAGGTTGAGAAAATTAAAAATGAATCAAAGCGCCAATTTGATCTCCTAATGTCACGTATTTTAGGTTAAATGGTTGTATTTTAGGTTAAATGGTTGTGTGATAGATATGTTTTGTTATAATTTAATTGAACCCTAACAACTATTTTTTTTACTGTTGATATCTTTGTTTTCTTTTTTATATGTTATAGGAAGACAAGGTGAGAATTTTGCCCATTTTGACGGGAAAGTTTAAAGAGGTTGGATTTAGGAACTTCACACCTTTTATGCCATGAAGTTTGGCATGTTTCATTCTAACTTTATAGTTGGAATGAAGTTGCATAGCTTGTACGTAATATCTACACGTTTTGGTTACATGAACATATAGCTGGGATTATTATTTGTTGTAGGACTTGTATGTTTGTAATCTTCTTATGCTTTTATATGGAAGATAATTTATATATTAGTTGTGCTCCTTGTCATACTCTTATCTTAACATTAGTGCTTTGATGATGTGTTGGGAATTCGTGATTAGCTAATCATATATGATATATTCTTTTAGAGTTCATAGATGTAGATATATCATATGTGGATTACATTACTTTTGTTAGCTATTGTGTTTGCTGGTTTCAATTGGACAAATGAGACACTTGGGGAAATATCTAGATTTAATCACAACAGTGTTGGATCCTTAAGGGCTTTTAATGAAATGTGCTTATTTGTTAAAATACTTGTTGGATGAGCATGTGTTTGAAGTGTTTTATTAGGTTTCGGTGTTCCATTGAATATATTTTTGAATGGAAAGCAAAATGAAAATGTAGGTCTATCTAAGCTGGTGTTTCTAATTTAATTTAATTATATATATATAAGATGTCAACAAACAAATTTTGCTGACTTTGTGGTCACCAACTGTTAATTTTGAGTAGTTTTACTTATTTTTATCATATTGCATGCATGTTAACGTCCGGCCTTGATGTCCATGATCGATCAACCCTTTTGGTGGCCAGCTCCAAATTATAAGGATCCTGTCCAAAATTTCTGGATCAATGGAGAATTACTACTGCTTTTGGGACATATGCATATATCTTAAACTAAAGTTGATATATTTCTTCTCCTTCTTCTTTATTAATTATTTTTTTATAAGTGTTGGATTGGGCATTTGACCATCTCATCTAAAAACCAATTGGTGTCCAATGAGGAAAGCCAAATTGTTTTATGGCATTCGAAATCGCACCCTGCAAGACATGTTATAAAAGTCGTCCAAGTGAGCAGAGTGGCACTGTTGCACCTCAACAATCCCTCCCCCAACATGAAGGTCAGTGCTGCCCGTTCGAAGCTCCGTTTGAACGCTTCAAAGGTCAGTGTTGTCTAGCTGGAGTTCCCTTCAAACACTCCAGTTTCACTAAAAGACGCGCCATGCCGAGAACTAGATTTAGAGGTTCCGTCCAGACGGACCTCTACCTCGTCCGAATTCCCTATACGATTTTATGTACAAATTGTTTAAATTATGAGGGTTTGGGTCTAGGGTTTCATGAGCTTATATAAATACATCTCTATAGAACTGAAGAGGTACGAATTTTTCCACCCCAAAGTTCGTGAGAGGCTGAGCTAAGAAAGATCTTATATATATGAGATAGAAATCGTTTCTCTTAGAGTGTTTAGGAATTGTGAAGTAGTTCGTTGATAAACTATGGTTGAGAAGTCTATCGGCAGGGTTCGATAAAAGAGAATCACGTTGAAGAAGATTGTAAGCGAGGAGACGAGTTGGAGGCTTGTTGATCTTACAGAGTCATGGACTTACAAAGGGTTGTAAGTGTCCCTGTGTCTGTAATCTATGGAATATTTTCTTATAGTGATTTATTGGGTTTGGCTGCTTCGAAGAGGTTTTATTTTTAGAACGGTTTCTAAAAAGTTTCCTCTTCATCACCAAAATATATGTGTTTGCTTGATTTACTACTTTACATATTTTGGTGATTGATTGATTGTTTCTTTATTTTGTCAATTCCGCATAATTTGTGATAAACACCTATTTACCCCTTTTAGGTTTGTTTGGAGTCAGTTATATTATTTTCAATTGGTATTGGAGCCCATTCACTCCGTAAAGGATTAAATTCCTAAATGTGATCTTAGACTCATTGTTTAAGATATCTCAAACTCTTAATATTGTGCCTAATTTTGATGGATCTAATTATGGCTATTGGAAGTCTAATATGAGATTTTTCTTAAAATCCATAGACGTTTGGTCTGTCATCGAATTTGGATGGAAAGCTCCAGATAAGCCGACAGCAGAATGGTCTAAATCCTTAAAAACAATCTCGTATGGCGAATGACAAAGCTATGAATGTCATATGCTTGGCAATTTCACAAAGTGAGTTTTCCAGAATTTCACATTGTGATAGTGCCAAAGATGCATGGGAGTTCCTAAAAACTACATATGAAGGTACTCATCTTGTTAAAGCTACAAAACTTCAAATGCTAGTTTCTCAGTTTGAGGCAATTTGAATGTTAGAGGATGAGACATTCAACGACTTTTTTTGTAAACTTAGTGAAATTTGAAATTCCATGATTAATCTAGGAAAGAAAGTTTTTGAGACAAACAGATTAGAAAGAGAATGAGATCTCTCCCTGAAAGATTTAGAATCAAAGTAACTGTTATTGAGTCGTGCATTGATCTTGAAACCATGATGATAGAAAGAATTAATTGGTGCTCTTCAAACTTATGAGTTTTCTTTGCATTAACCTAAGAAAAACAAGGATCTTGCCCTTAGAACTCTTAGGAAAAACTCTGATGAGTTGTCTACTGAGGAATCACCATATGATGAGGAACTTACCTTAATAGCCAGAAAATTTTACAAACATGAACACAAAATTTCCAAGAGATTTGAAAAACAAAAAGATAAAACTCATGAGAGAAATTAAAGAGACCCACACGATCCAAAATGTTATGAGTGTTCTGACTATGGTCATGTACGCAAGGATTGTACAAATCTCAAGAATAATAAGTCAAAAGAGCCAAAAGTTTTAATATTACTTTAAGTGACTCTGATGAGGAGAAACTTGATGAAAATGCTAATTATTTAGCTTTTGGTGTGTCTTATGATTCTGATGATTCTAAACTCTCTGATTTGTAATCTGCTTCTGATAATGAATCTAAAAGGGAGAATGATCTTCAAAACTCCTTCAACAATTTGTTAGACAAACTCTCTATGTTGGGAAACGATAACTTGAAAATTGTGAAGGATGTTAAAGATCATGAGTTTGAAAGGGATAATTTATTGAAATCTTTGAGTGATTCACATGTTGTTTGCAATACTCCTAAATTTGAAATCATGTGTTAATTGCTAAAAATAAATCCTTACAAAATGATCTGAATGCATCTAGAAATTACTTGAGAAAATTCTCTAGTGAAAAACTTGATAAAATGTTGCATGTACAGAAGCATTCTAGTGACATATCTAAGTTAGGATTTGATAAAACTACTAATGTGTCTTCTAACCTTGCTTCCACTTCAAAGACACAACATACAACAATCACAAAGGAATTCAATCACCTAAGCAAAGGTGGTGCACAAACATATATGATTGCAAGTGTGTGAACAAAAAGATTAAAGTTAAGACGCGATTGAGCGTCTTAGAGAGGAACATAGCTCAGTCACTACCAATCACAAATCTCTTGGCAAATGCAACTTCAACTTTCAAAATGAGCCATAGAAGATGTATGGCCAATATCCACTCTTGCTCTTTGGTAGAAGTTTGAGAGGAAGGAAAAGACGACATTCCTGCAAATAACTAAGAAAATACAAACCAGACAGCCTAAGAGCAACTAGATTAACAATCACAACTTAACCTAGCACAGGAAGGTAAGGAACCCAACTAACAATCACCTTTAAAGAGGGATATTAAAAACAAAGAAGTATACACACTAAGATTCTAGAAGGCATAAAGAGATTCAAAACATATACCTTCAAGAAGGACCAAACAACAGATCAAAGACTAAACAGAAAATCCCTTAGGAGAGAGAGCTTGAGTAAAGTAACACAAATTTCATAAAAGAAAATAGAGTGTCAGGAAACAATCCTCTTCACCCCTTCTTTTTCACTTAAAAAAAAAAAAAAAAAAAGCTCAAATACTCTCACCCAATCAAGGTGAGTACTCACAACAAACACTTATTAAAACATGAGATAAAATATCTCATCAAAACTAACATGAACTTCAGCTTAGTCCAAGTATGAACACACATGATGGTTTATCAAAAACATGCTTATGCCAATGATACAAATGAACATGCTAAAACATGTCATAGTGAAGTGTGTGAACCATTTCACAAGAGATGTGACAAGTCACATAGGCATGGAGCAATCACATCTTATAAAAAAAATGGCAACTCTTAATGCAAAAGTCAAACCCAAGAGAATTTATACAAGTTAAACTTCATAGGTGTTTCATTTTTTTCTGCAATGATTATGACACCGGCTCTTTCTATAAGGATTTCAAAAGCAAATTTATAAGAATATGTTTAGTCATATTTTTGCTAAACGTTTGATCTTTGATCATATTTTGCTTGTCATTAAAAGAGGTGATGTCATGAACAATTAAGTCTTGAGGTTGACTTGCAAGGCCAATTTGCATAGGGAAAACCAAAAATACTCATAAGAGTTTTTGCCCAACTAGCAGATGTGAAATCCCTCAAAACTTGTGAAAACGGTGTGCATTAATATGACAAGGCTTAGAATGAACATAAGCATCAAAATACACACACAAACTCTCAAACCATCATGTAAGACAACTTCAATAACCAGTATAACACAAATTAGTAATAATGAGAGGTTCATAAATAGTACAATAAGAGTTTGAAGAAAGTGCTCAACAAGATCAAGGGAGAGAGCACTCCCAAGGAAAGACACACAACAACAACAAAAACTTAAAAACCCACCAAGAGAAAAGCTCATAAAAATATGGCACAAAAGTAAACAAAATGAAACTACCTAAAGCATGCACTAGAATACAATACGATAAGCAACAAAACTTCTAGTCATGCTTAAACGAAAATGGACAAATAAACCTCTTAAACATAGCTCTTAAACGAACCTTCCAAAGTGCAAAAACACTTCCAATGAAAATGGAAGGCGCACTTGAACAGAGGTAGATCATCCCAAAACAGTAGGGGTCATCGAACACACTCAAGACATGAGTCTAAACCGAGCGAACCCGCTATGATACCAATTGAAAGAACAACGAGGATCATGTTCTACCCCCAAATCAAATGCATAAGCGATTTATATAAGAAAAATAAAACGCTATGCTTAAAAATAAACCAACACAAAAATAAAGAACATTCACACAACCACAACACAAGATTTTGTTGACAAAGTGGAAAATCCTTTGAGCACCTCAAGGGAAAAACCACTCTGGGGTAGCCAAACTCAGGAAATCACTATATGAAGATTCACAGTTACAAACTAGACAATACTTACTCCCTGGAAGACCTCTAGGCTTAGTAAGAACAACAAGCATTCCAACTTGTCTCCATCTTGACCACCTTCATGCAGCACATCTCCTTATCGACCCTTCGGTAGACTTCTTTGCGGTTGAGTGATGTGTATGGTGTGGTTTGAAAACACACCATATATAGTGGATGTGTGTTTTAGTTCTTTCATTTATTCATTGTTTTGTGTTTGTTTATTTGCAGTTTAAGCCTTAGAAGATCACTAATATCATAAAGGGACTTCGAGGAGCAGGGTTATCTTTATTGAATCTCCTAATATAACACGCCAACCAACTATTATTGAAGAACAGATAGAAGACCAAATCAGAGTTTGACATCAAGTTAGAGATTGCATGAGATAATCATATCTCATCATCTCTGATTGTTTTGATTGTATCTTAGTTTATCTCGATTGTATATTTTTTGAATACTTGTAACAACATTATCTTAGGATAAGATCATAGTTGTTTGTATATTTTAAATTTCATGTGTAAGTCTGTTTATAAATACATGAGAAGACAAAGTCCTCAATTGAAGCTTTACAAATCAATATCTATTGTTCATTATAATCTTCTCAAAATCCCGTATAACCAATTTTTTTTTAATGCATTACACTAATTTAGTTGCACATACTCTTGTGCTAGCTAGAGTGCATCTTCTTGGCACATGGGGCATATGCCAGGAATAATGTATCTTTCTGGGGCATGAGCATGTGCCATTAAAGTTTTAATTTTCCTAGCGCATAAGCACGTGTCATTAAAGTTTCAAATTTTGCTAGCGCATGAGCATTAGTAAGAGCTTAATGGCAACAAAAAAATTTGCCAGCAAAAATTATTTGACACTAGGTTGCCAACACAAAAAATAAGCTAGGAAATAAACGTTAGGATCGTATTTCTTGTCGTTTATTATGTGATTAGTGACATTTAAAAAACGCTACTAGCTAGCATCACCAATGAGCTCTCTATAGTTTAGCCAAATTTTAGCTAAAATCAATGTATTTTCTAACATCGAGCCGTTCAATTTAAAAAATCTAAAATATGTTCCTCAATTTTAGCCAAATTTTAGTTAACATAGAAAAACAACCCATTGAGAACTCCATGCATTTGTGTTGTTTTTAGTGAGTGTTTTGTAGTAATGTGTCACGAGTATCTTATGAATTTTGTTATATCCTATTTGGATATTTTATTTTTGCTAAAATCTGTGATGAACACTTGCTAATTGCTCTTATTGAGATATGATCTCTTATTACAATCTTAGTGGTAATAAGCTCTTGTACAACATCTTGTTTATGAATTGAAAATGACCATTGTTATATCCTATTTGGATATTTTATTTTTGCTAAATTCTTGATGTGATGAGCACTTGCTTTTATTGAGATTGGTACGTCTTGTTTACACAAAAGCACAATAGTTGGTATTTAGCAATATGATTGTGGCAAAAGCTTGAAGTTAGTTTGAATTCTACCACATTATACAAAAACAAAGAATTTATTAATCTTCACTTGAATGTCTACTATCTAGGGATGAATTATAGACGTACACCTTATTTACTCAAAAGCATGTCATGTACATATGGATCGGAATCTAAGTGAATGTACATATGGTCAAAGTGTTTTTCAACCCTAGCGACAGCCATTCACTACTTTTTTCTTCTGCATGCTAGGTGGACGTACATATGGATTGAAAACTAGATGGATGTACAAAAGTGGTGCCGGGCAAAACTATGATTGTTCTGACAGCGTATAAAAGCAGCAAAAACTAAGATTTGAAGATAGAAAAGGGAATTCAGGAAGAGAGAAAATAACAAATAGGGAAGAGAAAATCTCTAAATGTCCCAAATAAGCAAACAGAGAAATAACTCTGAAAGACTCCATGTTTTGTTGATGCAGACAAAGACAACTTGAACTCGAGGGTGAGTTCTTTCCAACCTGGGGAGACTGATGCAGGAGAATAATAATAATAAAGTAGATTTATTAGTTATGCTTTAGGTTTTCTTTTTCAATAAGGATTGAGTTTTTCCTTTCCTATTAGGATTGTTTTCCTATTAGGATTTGTTTTCCTTTTCCAATTAGGTTTGCTTTTCCTTTTCCTTGTTGATTTAGGAGGTGCCTAACCTATATAAAGGCATCTAGCCTTTGTTATTTTTCAATCCAGTTTATACTATCAATTAAATTTAAGTCTTTCAGAGTTATTTCTCTATTTGCTTATTTGGGGCACTTAGGGATTTTCTCTTCCCTATTTGTTATTTTAGGAAGCCTAAAGCATAAATAATAAATCTACTTTATTATTATTATTCTCCTGCATTAGTCTCCCCAGGTTGGAAAGAACTCGCCCTCGAGTTCAAGTCGTCTTTGTCTGCATCAACAAAACATGGAGTCAAATGCTTCACATTGAACACATCAGAGGTCTTTAAATGACGTGGAAGACGTAGTCGGTACGCTTTGTCATTTATCTTCTGCAGAATCTCACAAGGCCCAATCTTCCTCTCTCATAGCTTGTTATACTCGCCAACAAGGAAACGATTACGTGTGAGTATGGCCCAAATTAAATCACCAACCTTAAAAGTTACCTTGCTTCTATGGCTGTCGAATTGTGCTTTGTACTTAACATTGCTATCTTCTATCGCTTTCTTGACCTGGTCATGAACTCCTCATAGATAATCCATCATTTCATCAACCTTAATACTCAATCGACCAATACGGGGAATAGGTGCTAGGTCAAGCACTCCCAATGGGTTTTGCCCATACACGATCTCAAAAGGGCTCAATTGAGTCGTTCTATTCTTGGACCGGTTGTAAGCAAACTTTGCTTGTGACAAAGCCAAGTCCCACTGCTTTGGCTTATTTCCAGCTAAACTCCTTAAAAGATTCCCCAAGCTTCGATTTACCACCTTAGTTTGACCATCTGTTTGAGGGTGGTAGGCACTGCTAAAATTAAGCTTGGTCCCTATCTTTTCCCACAGGCTCTTCCAAAAATGGCTCATAAATTTTGTATCCCGGTCCGATGTAATAGATCTTGGAACCCCATGCAAGCAAACAATCTCCTGAAAATACAGGTGAGCAATTCGGGCGGCATCCATCGTCTTCCCGCAAGCAACAAAATGGGCCATCTTGGAAAATCGATCAACCACCACAAGAATAGAATCCATGCTCCTTTGAGTGCGAGGTAACCTCAAAACAAAATTCATGCTGACGTCAAGCCATGGGCCATTGGGCACTGGTAATGGGGTGTATAGACCCGCATTTGTGAGGGTTCCCTTAGACCTTTGACAAATAAAACACCGTTCCACGTAACGGGTCACATCACTAATTAGCTTGGGCCAATAATAGTTTGATGAGACCAAGGCCAAGGTTTTGTCTCGCCCAAAGTGACCTTCTCCATGCAACTTTTGTATTATTTGCTCCCTCAATGAACTGTCCGAAATGCATAACTATAAACCTCGAAATAGATAACCATTAAGAGTAACATAATCACTACGCTTACCTACAGATACCTCAGCAAATATCTTCCCGAATGAAAGATCTTCCATATACAACTCTTGGAAAGTGTCAAAACCCACAACTTTGGTATGCATAGTAGTAAGGAGTGCAACCCTCCTACTTAGAGCATCAGCAACTCAATTCAAATTCCCTGATTGGTGCCGTAAAGAAAGTGTGAACTCCTGAAGGTAAGCAACCCATTTGGCATGTCTACGACTAAGCTTCTGTTGGCCATTGATATACATGAGGGCCCCATGGTCAGTGATAAGGATGAACTCCTTTTGCACCAGGTAATGACGCCAATGTTTCAAAGATTGTACAATGGCTTAAAACTCCAAGTCATAAGTGGAATAGTTCTTCTTGGACCCCGACAACTTTTCACTGAAAAATGCAATCGGACGTCCCTCTTAGCTTAGGACACATCCAATGCCAACGCCAGATGCATCACAATTAACTTCGAAAATCTTCTTGAAGTCTGGAAGAGCAAGAACAGGTGCTTCCTTCATTTTCTTCTTCACCAATTGAAAGCTTGCATTGGCTTCTTCAGTCCACTGGAAAGTCCAACCATTTAAGCACTCAGTGATTGGTGCAATCAATGTATTGAAATTTCGGATGAATCGTTGATAGAATGATGTCAATCCGTGAAAACTTCAGACATCGTGTAGACTCTTCAGTGTTGGCCATTCTAGAATTGCTGTCACCTTAGACTGATCTGCATGAACACCATCAATAGACACAACATATCCAAGGAAAGTGACAGTAGTAGTAAGAAAGGAACACTTCTTCCGATTGACATATAGACACTCTTTTCGTAGCGTGTCAAGAACCTCCCTGAGGTGTTTTAAGTGTGTCTCCTGCGATGAACTATAGATGAGAATATCGTCAAAGTACACAACAATGAACTTCTCCATGTAAGGCCGCAACACCTGATGCATGAACCTCATGAATGTACTGGGAGCGTTGGATAGCCCAAAAGGCATGACCATCCACTCGTACAACCCATGATGCGTTTTGAACGCTGTTTTCCACTCATCTCCGGGCCTGATTCTGATCTGGTGATACCCGCTTTTAAGGTCAATTTTGGAAAAAAACATTAGAACCTGCTAACTGATCTAGCATGTCATCTAAGCGAGGAATTGAGAATCTATACTTCACTGTGATTCGATTGATGGCTTGGCTATCGACACACATACGCCACGACCCATCCTTCTTTGGAACTAAGAGAGCAGAAACTGCACATGGACTCATGCTCTCTCGAATGTAAACTCTTTCTAGCAACTCTGTAACTTGGCGTTGCAATTCTTCAGATTCCTTTAGGCTAAGGCAATAAGCTAGTCGATTGGGCAAGCTTGACCCTGGCACAAGGTCAATGTGGTGCTGTATATCTCTCATGGGTGGTAAACAAGGGGGGTGGATTCTCTGTCATCAAATCAGCAAACTCTGTAAGCACCTCTTGTAACTCTATGGACACTTCATCACCTACGTTGGCACCTTCTTCCCATGGCATCAAGGCGTATACAACTCCTTCTTCTTTTGCTGCCTCTAGGAATCGAGACATTGATAGAAGATTAGTGCCATTTTCAATCACTGGTCCATGAATGACTCTTTCTCGTTGAGGCGCTAATACCACCTTCTTTCCCTTGATGCTCAAGGTATAGGTATTTCGTCGCCCATCATAAATAACACTTTGATCATACTGCCAAGGCCTTCCTAATAATAAATGACATGCATCCATAGACACTACATCGCACCATGCATTATCAAAATATTTTCTACCAATTGAAAAAGAGACCAAACACCTCTTATCTACTGTTACCTCACTCCCCTTTTTTAACCATAACAACTTGTATGGTTTTTTGGATGGCAATCAATCTTCAGCTGAAGCTTCTTAATTGCCTCCACTGACACCACATTCTCACAACTACCATTGTCAATAATAAGCTTGCAAACCTACTCCGCGATTGTGCATGTGGTGTGAAAGATATTGCTTCTTAACTAGTCTTCTTCAGAATCAGCTTTTGGAGTAAGCAAGCTTTTTCTGACAACAAGAGTTTCGTTCCCATCTCCATACAAAATATCCCCGTCATTACCTTTATCAAAAATAGGATCTCCGATGTCTACTTGCTCTTCTACTATCTCATCCTCAATCAAGAGATTCTTACCCGTTCTGCTAGCAGATTTTCGGCAATCTGTCGATCGATGACCGAGCTCCCTGCATCTGAAACAACGAATGTTGGAATTGGAACTCTGACCTTGCGTAGATTGAGGATTAGGACGAGGCTCTTGAGGACGGGTTCCTCGTGTATTTTGATCTCCTCTCGGTGTAGATCTAGTATTATTCCTAGCTTGTTGCTTTCTACAATCAAGGTACGTTGGTAGGCTTTAGAAACCGTCCAAATTGAGTGGAAACTAAGGACGTCTTGTAGGGATTGCCGCAAACTGCCCAAGTACCGCGCCACCAACTGCTCCTCAGTCTCTGACAAGTCGTTCCGAGCAACCAACTGGT
Organism: Corylus avellana; assembly: GCF_965113065.1. NCBI lineage: Eukaryota > Viridiplantae > Streptophyta > Magnoliopsida > Fagales > Betulaceae > Corylus > Corylus avellana. The sequence goes on from NC_142491.1 coordinate 34,795,909, forward strand.
AGAACTCTTCAGTGTAATCATAAACAGATCTCGCACCTTGTCTCAGCATATGAAGTCGCAAAAATAATGTCTGTGTGTATCCGAAGGGTAAAAAGTGTCCCTTCATCTTCTCCCAATCACAAATCTTTGGCTTGCCTTGTCTATCTCGCGAACGCTTTAGCTGCTCCCACCAAGCAGATGCGCGACCTTTTAGTTTGATGGCGACAAGCTTCACCTTCATACGATCTAGAACCTTCTTATAATCAAAGATCCTCTCTACCTCAAGCAGCCAATCAATGAAGCCTTCGGCTTGTAAAGTGCCTGAAAATTCTGGAAGCTCTACTTTGAAGCCTAAGTCTCTATGCCGCCAATCCCGAACACGCTGTTCCTGAACCAGGACAGGATTGTGATACAAGTTCTCAAAATTAGATTCTATATCGCGATCATCCGTCTCGCGATCCCTCTCCAAGTTTTGCGCCACTAGACGCTGGGTTAACTCCGCAACCTGCCTCTCCAAATCTTCAATCGTCACGTCTCGTACATGGCGTTCATGGTAAGGGACTTCCTCATTCGGAACCTACCCACGCCGACCACCAACCATAAAAACTGATGAAAGATTCACCCCAAGAAGACGCTAAGCTCTGATACCAATTGACGCCGAACAGAACTATGATTGTTTTGATAGCGTATAAAAACAGCAAAAACTAAGATTTGAAGATAGAAAAGGGAATTCAGAAAGAGAGAAAATAAGAAATAGGGAAGAGAAAATCTCTAAGTGCCCCCAAATAAGCAAACAGAGAAATAACTCTGAAAGACTTAAATTTAATTGATAGTATAAACTGGATTGAAAAATAACAAAGGCTAGATGCCTTTATATAGGTTAGGCGCCTCCTAAATTAACAAGGAAAAGGAAAAGCAAACCTAATTGGAAAAGGAAAACAAATCCTAATAAGAAAGAAAAAACTCAATCCTTATTGAAAAAGGAAACCTAAAACATAAATAACAAATCTACTTTATTATTACTATTCTCCTGCATCAAGAAGGACATCCACATAGATGTACATATGAACAACATATATGGATAAATTGGACAATAGCTAACAAAATCGTTAGTTGGTTTGTAATTTTATATATATATATATATATATATATATATATATATATATATATATATATTCTGAATATCAGAATATCACAAAACGAATAGAAGTCATATCTTTCTTTTCACATTTTTTTAATTAGTCACCATATCTGAGTTTTTGATTTCTTGTCTTTTTTCTTGAATCTATTCAAACCCCTTTTAAAGTTTGTGTCCAAAATGCAGTAATTGTTTCAAAGATGAAAATTCATACAACAACACCATAAGTCGTGGCAGTCAAGCTAAGAATGTTTCTATTGAGTTCTTTAAATCTAGTTTCTCTAATATTGTTTGAGAAAACTCAGAAAAATGATTGTTTTGTTAAAAAAAAAACTCTATAAATAAAATTTCCACCAAAAAGTAAAAATTGTTTAGTTTTTTAAGATTTAATTATATTCATTTTTATTATCTCTTTCATCTACCAAGAACAAAAAGAAAGAATAAAAAAAAATAGTCTTTAAACTTATATATTCATTTTTATTATCTCTTTCATCTACCAACAACAAAAAGAAAGAATAAAAAAAAAAAAAAAAGTTTTTAAACTCATATATTCTAATCCACTTGTACCAAGAACAAATAAAGAATTAAAGAAAATATTTGTTTTTCATCATTTCTTGGTAAGTGATGAAAATAACTCTGAGTCGTGGAAAAAAAAAAGTGCATTCAATGAAGATGACTGACTTGTCTACATATAATTTTACTCTAAATTGCTTGCTCTATAGGTTTTGTTTTGAGGAAATATTTTTGGTTGATTTCATTATGGGGTTGTATGGGTCTAAATTTACTTGTTTGAGGGAGCAGTTGTTGTTTGTTTGCAAATTCCAACAAGTCTATGTGGGTTTACTTATAAAAGATATGAACCGAGATTATTAATTGATATTTATTATTAGGGGAAAATACATTTTACCCCTTTAACTATCCACTCATTTGCACTTTTACCTCCAATATTTAAAACGTTATACTTGACCTCCCAAACTTTCAAATTTTAGCAATTTGACCATTTTGACTTTTTTTTTTTTTTTTTTTTCCAAAATGCCCCCATCACATTTAAAAATAAAATAAAAATAAAACAAAAAACAATATATATATATATATATATATATATATATATGCTGTGGTGGCTGAACCACCTCATAGGGGTGGCCCACCTCGTTTGGCCTGGGGTGGTTCGGCCACACCCTAGGGCCAAACCCTCAAATTTCTTTTCTTTTTTTTTTTTGGTTGAGGGTTTGGCCCAAGGGGCGGCCAAACCCTCAACAAAAAAAATAAATAAATAAATATTTGAGGGTTTGGCCCTAGGGGGTGGCCGAACCACCCCCAGGCCAAACGAGGTGGGCCACCCCTATGAGGTGGTTCAGCCACCCCAGCATATTTCTCTTTTTCTTTTTTTTGGATTTCTTTTGTTTCTTGGATTTTTTTTTAAAATAAAATATGTTTTTTTTAAAAAAAAAAAAAAAAAAAAAACTTGGGATGGGGGCATTTTGGAAAAAAAAAAAAAAAAGTCAGAATGGTCGAATTGCAACAATTTGAAAGTTTGGAGGTCAAGTGTCATGTTTTAAACGTCGGAGGTAAAAGTGCAAATGAGTGGATAGTTCATGGAGTAAAATGTATTTTTTTTCCTTACTTGATACGTGTCTGTGTTTATACAGATGAGTGAGGCACCGAAAAGCGAAAAACAAGTCTAGATCTAGAAAACCAGCCCGTTGAGAAGTTTATGTATTTGTGTTGTTTCCAGTAAGTAAGCCTTTTGTAGTAATGTGTTGTCAGTCCCTTCTTGATTGTGTTATATCATGTTTGTGTGAGATCTAGAAGGGACTTTGTTATGACAAAAAATTCATTCAAACAAGTTTGTGGAGGAAATATCTTCAAACTCATTTAAAATAATACCAAGTGTCTATAAACATTTAAAACGCACATTAAATTCTTAAGGTCATTAATTGCAATTTACTAACTTAGACTAACGTTTTTTTTTTTTTTTTTTTTTTTTTTTGAAAATAATAGAAGCTTCTCATTAAGAAATCAAGCAGCCGGAGCAAATTGCTCCAAAATCAAAACATCACAAATACAAGCAGAAGGCAATACAAGCCAGGAATTATTCTCAATATTTTTCACAGCAAACTGTGCAAGGAGATGAGCCACTTTGTTCCCTTCCCTTCTAACAAAAGAAACCTGCCACTGATGAAATACTCAGAGCTCCACCTTTATATCCTCGATCACATGCCCCATCCAACTACAATTTGCAGTCTCCGAGTTAACAGAATCAATGACTAATTTGGCATCCCCTTCGAAGTCGACAGTAGACATATCCAGCTCTCGACAAAGTTGGACGGCCAAAAGGATGGTCTTCGCCTCAACCACCGCCGGGGCCAAACACCCCTTCTGGATAGCACACTGTGCCGCCAACATATTGCCGTATGGATCTCGGACTACCACGCCCAGCCCCAGCCAACCCGACTTCCTATATAGAGCAGCGTCCCAATTAGCTTTTACCCAGCCCAGCAAAGGAGCAATCCAATGAACAACATGTAGTTCCTCACGAGAAGATGCACACTGTTCTCCTCGATCCTAGGCCAATCTAAATTCCTGCATAGCAGAATAAGTTTTGTCCATGAGTAGCTTAGGGTGTGAGAAGGTTCCCCCATGAACAAACTCATTTCTCCTCAGCCAAATGCGTCGTGCCAAACCAGCAAATTGGTAAAGTTCCTCCTGAGAACACCTTTCAAACAGAGAACAAACCACCTGCAGAAAATCAAGCCCAGTGAAAAAAATTTTCTGAAATATTATGTGCCCCGTAGACCACACATCCATAGCTAACGTACACTGCCACAAAATATGGAACCCCGTCTCAACTTCTAAACCACATACCGGACAGAGAAGGTCCGAGATAATCTTCCTTTTAAAGAGATTTTCCTTAGTCGGGAGAATATTGTGGCATGCCCTCTATAAAAAAAAAAAAATTCAACCTGAGGCACGGGTAGAGCCCATAATCTCTTCCAAACTGCACCTCCCAGCTTAGGAGTAGAACCTAAGGCCATGGCATAATTTTCCTTCTCCTTTTGCAAGTGATAGGCACTCTTAACTGAGAACACCCCGTTCTTTGTTCCCCTCCAAATAAGAGTATCCACTTGGTTTGTACAACTAATTAGGATCTCATGGATCTTGGCTATCTCCTCTTCTAAAAATAATACTTCTAAAAGAGGGCGGTTCCACCCTTTAGTGTTTGCATCAATCAGTTCACTAACCATAGCATCCGGGCTTAATAAAGATGGTGGGGAGATAACTTTGAAAGTAGTTAGGATTGGTACCCATCTATCCTTCCAAATCCTTATTTTACAGTCATTACCCACCCTCCAAATCAACCCTTCACTAAGTAAACCACAAGAACTCTGTACGCTTCTCCATGCAAAAAAAGGCCGCCTTCCAACACAAGCCTCCAAAATAGAACTACCCGGATAATATTTGGCCTTCATAATCTTAGCAACCAAACTATTCGGGTGATGCCACAGCCTCCAACTCTGTTTTGCCAAAAGAGCCTTATTAAAACAAGTAAAATCCTGAAACCCTATTCCTCCACGCTCTTTTGACAAACCCAAACGCTCCCAACTCATCCAGTTCACCCGAGATTGGTTCTCTTAATAATCCCACCAAAACTTATGCATTTGTGAATTTATCTCCGTGCAAAGAGCACGTGGAAGAAGGAAAACACTCATGCAATAGGTGGGTATGGCCTGAATCACTGCCTTAAGTAGAACTTATTTTCCCGCCTATGATAGAAATTTCAGCTTCCAATCTTGAAGCCTTTTCCATACTCGATAAATAATACTCTTAAAAGCGGCAGTTCGGGATTTTCCTACTAAAGCAGGAAGCCCCAAATAAGTGTCATATCTTTGGGTATCTGGAAGACCGGAAGCCTCCAAAATTGCTCTCTTATCTTCTGGCAAAGTATTCTTACTGAAGAAAATCGATGTGTTATTATTATTGAGCCGTTGTCCCGAAGCAGCTTCATAAACCCGTAGTACACTAGTAAGATAGTCCCATTGGGAAAGACTAGCCTTACAAAAAAGTAGGCTATTGCCTGCAAAGAACAAATGACTTATTCGAGGTCCCCTTGGAGAAGTGGCAACCCCCGTCAAAGCCCCTTCTTCATTTGCATGTGACAACATAGCACTCAAAGCCTCTGTACAGAGAATAAACAAATAGGGGGAAATCAGGTCCCCTTGCCGCAAACCCCTCTGTGGTTTAATCCTTCCACACGGCTTCCCATTTACGACCACTGCATATTGAACAGTTGTAACACACATCATAATTAGATTTATCCAGCGTGAATCAAATCCCAACCTCCACATAACGGCCTCAAGAAATTCCCATTCCATTCTATCGTAAGCCTTTCTCATATCTAGCTTTACGGTCATAAATCCTTACTTACCCTTCAAACGTGTGTGCATAGTATGGAGTGTCTCATATGCCGCAAGGACATTATCAGTAATTAATCTCCTTGGGATAAAAGTGCTTTGAACAGGAGAAATAACATGTGGTAAAATCTTCTTCAATCTATTTGCTAGCATCTTTGAAATTAACTTATATATAACATTGCAGAGGCTTATGGGCCGATAATCTGAGCCACTTATGGGATTTTTTATTTTCGGAATAAGAGCAATATGTGTTAAGTTCAAAAAATCAGGCATTCTACCGGAATGGAGCGACTTAAGAATGGCATTACATATATTCGTCCCCACAATATGCGGATTTTCCTGGAAAAATTTTGCAGGGAAACCGTCTGGGCTCGGGGGTTTTAAAGGGGCCATATTAGAAAGTGCAAAAGACACCTCTTTTGCTATAAAGGGCTATACCAGTGATCAATTCATTTCCTCAGTGACCCGACAGTTTAATGGTTGGAGGCAAGACATCCTATTTCCTGTATTTTCAGATGTAAACAATTCAATAAAATAATTGATAAAAGCCAATTGTACCTCATCCTCCACAGAGCACAGCCGCTCCTCAGCATCCTTAATGGCATAAATGGTATTAGATTTTCGTCGTGAATTCGCACATGCATGGTAGAATTTGGTGTTTCGATCCCCACTCCGCAGCCACTCTGTTTTTGCTCTCTGTTAGTGAAGGTCAGATTTTTCCAGCAACAACTCCAATTCCTTTTTAACAGCTTTTGTCTCCTCACCCACCCTGCCTTCTTCACGCCCTTGAAGGTCATGGAGTCTTTTGTTTAAGCTGGTTATGTTCTCCTACAGTGAGCCATTGCGTCCCCCTACCATACTACAAGCACCCTTTTGCACCGTGACAGATTTAACTCAATCTTCTGCCAACTAGAACCCAGCTGTTTTTGGAGGGACCCATGCCTTTGTTACTATAGTAGAGTAACCCTCCTCAAGCTGCCAAGAAGCCTCATAACGAAATCGCTTAGGCCCCTGCCCATTCATTCTTTTTCCCATTAGACATAGTATCAAAGGAGCATGGTCGGAGCAAACTATATTTTCTACCACCACCTCAACTTCCGGAAACATTCCCCTCCAAATAGGATTGGCCACTCCCTGGTCCAACCTTTCCTTGGTAAACTCTTGATTATCCCAGCAATTGCTCCATGTATACTTCGGGCCCCGGAACCCAAGGTCTGAAAGTTCATAGTTTTCTAGCACTTGTCGAAACCCGACCATCTGGCTATTTGCTCGTTCCCCACCACCCCATTTTTCCGAGCTTGTAACTATTTCATTGAAATCTTTGATACAAATCTATAGGGCCAAGTTCAAAAGACACTTGACACTATTTTAAATAAATTAGAGGATATTTTCTTTAAATTAGTTTGGAGAAAATTTTTGTTCATTTTTTTTATATCCTATTTGGATATTTTATTTTTACTAAAATCTTGATGTGATGAGCACTTGCTTTTATTGCGATTGGTGATAAGCTCTTATTAATTGCTCTTGTTAATATTTTCTTATTGACATCTCATGGTGATGAGCTCTTACTAAATTCTTAGTGGCCTTTCACGAAAATGTTAGGTGTTCTCCTAGTGTTATTCTCGTGTTCTTCTGATCTAATGTGAAAATTATTTTATAAAAAAAAAAAAAAAAAAAAGTTGCTCTTATTTCTCTTAATTAGTTTTTTATAAAATAATTTACACCTATGATGAGAATGACACAAGGAGAACACTATCATTTTCCTTAGAATTTTAACGCTTATAACTGTTTCATTAAGAATATTTAGAAGCCCATGAATTTCTATGACTGTTCGATATTAATTTTTTGAAGATTTTTTTTTTTCTTTCAATTTGGCAGCTTCCAAGATGGCACTATAAAAAATAGAACTTCTACATAACTTTTGTCTTGTCCTTTTCTATTTTGTCTTATTCTACTTTGTCTTATTCTAAAAAATTAGCCATATAAAAATTTTATACCAATTACGTGAATTTCATCCTAGTGTCTTCTATTCCTCATATCAAATTTTTGTTGCTCTTATGTGATTTTATAGTATTGTTTGATATTTTTTTACTCTATTATTAATTGCATTCTATTTATTGTAGTATTAAGATTTTTTTGAATTAATATTATTTAATATCAACAAGAGTTTTTGCACCTTTCAAATAATTGTTCAACGGGTAGTATTTGAAGGAGGCAATGGTGCTGAGACTTGGATTTGCTATGAGTTAAGGGAGATGATAGATGCATTACAAATAGTTGAGGCCTTGAAAATAGTATAATATAATTGGTTCCTGCAAAATTGATTGAAGATATATACAAGTAGAATTACGGCATGTTTGAGATTCTAATATAAAGCTTGAAAAGTACTTTTTAGTATTTATAAAGTTATGATAAACAAAATTTGACAGTAAAAAAATTCTAAAATTATTTACTTAACTTTTTTATTTTAAAAATAGTTAAAATGTACTGTTAACAAAAGCTTAAAAATTAATTTTTTATTAAAACAACATTTTTTTTTTAAATTTAAACACTCTATTTTTTAAACATAATCAATTTACACATTGCGAGGCGGATCTATAGATAAATATGTGTCGTACAAGATTGATTTATTGACTTTTTGTGATCTGGTCTCATTCTTACTACAATTTTACTCTAATAGACGAAAAAAGTCATTTCACTATTTCATATTAAAAAAAAAATACCAAAGCAAGTACGTGAAAGCCATACTACTAACAACACTTTAGAAAAGGCTGAACGGCGTCGTTTGGCACTGTGGCGTCTATAGCACGCGACCATAACTCGCGTGCAGAACCGCCTGTAGATTATCGATATTTTTTCGTTTATTAGTTTTTTCTTCCTAAAAGCATCTTCACAAGAAGAGTGGGAATAAAGATTTAAAACGCATCGTTTTCACCTGCGCTCTGTTCGTTTCGTCCTCCTCCTCCTCTCTCTCCTGCGGAGTTGTGGAGTAGAAAATCCACGAACGAATCCTCACACTCAGAGCTCCCTCCAAGAATCTAAACAGTTCCTCGTCCTGGCGCGTGCCCCGCACTCGCCAAGCCCCTCTCTGATTTTAGTTTTTCTGAAGCCTCTCGATCCCCATTCACTGCCAATCCTTCAATCCCCGAATACATACACACTACGCCGCCGAAACGCAAACGAAACTCGCCGTTTCGCCACTGAAACCAACTCCATTGAAGGTACCTATTTCTAAAGAAACATTTCTCTCTTTTTCAAATTAATTAGTTCTTGAATTGTCAAATTTCAGTTTCTTGTTTGGTGGCGGTCTCTGTTTGATTTTTGATGTTTTGTGGCGGTGAATTGAAGTTAGGGTTTTTAGTTTTTGGTGCCGCAGAGAATGCACTATGAGTTCTGGAAGGTCAGGGTTTCGAAAGCGTAGGACAAAGTTTCGTGTTTTCTGGGACTGCCCGTTTGGTTAAATTCTATGGAACATGCAAAAGGTAATTTGTATTAAGAGCTACGATTTCTTGTATTTTACATGTATCAATTGCTCGTTTAAAAAACGTCAATTAAATTTAAGACATTTTAACGTAATAATAAGTCGTAAAAAATCATGGATTTGGGAACCATGATTTTTTACTGGTTTGGGAGACATTGCGTAAAATTTAGAATGAAGCTCAAGATTTTCCACTTAATTTTAATCAATCCAATGGTATTTTAAGTGGTTAGTTTAGCCAATTGTGTTATGGGGAGCCATACCAGGGCGTCTGACGATTGATTTGGCATGCTCACTTATGCTCTATTTGTTTAGATGTATAGTGATTGGCAATGTAAAAGGTTAAAAGCTTTTTCATGTAAAACAATTTATATGTGAAATAGCGTTCTTTTTTTTTCTTTTTTTTTTTTTCATAGTTATGTGTTACTTCAAATGTTAACCCCCTTAACCTCCTTCAGATGCATCTTTTCTTCTGAACTTGGCATGCAAAACAGTCAAATTCCTATTTATAGGGAAGCATCTAATGTTCAATTTTGATAAAAAAATTTCCACTAGTCTCGAGACAAAATTTAAGCAGAAAATACCCATTTGAAGAATAACCGAAAACAATTTGGCGAATTGAAAATCAATGACAAATGTCTGGGCATGGTTAAGAATAAAAAATATAAATCTCATGGGGGTGGAGGGAGGGAGGGATTTGTATATGTTCTGACTGCAATGACGTTTGTAAAGTGAATTCTTAATTTCTTTTTTTCTAGGTTTTACAGGAGATATGGCTCTTAGGAAGTATGTCTCTTCTGGTGATGCACAAAAGGATATGAAACCTTTGAGATTTTCCAGTAGGGAGCATGAGAATGCTCAACTTGTAGATCCAGAAACAAGTCGTACTATGGAGCGTGGTGTGGATGTTGACCTCAGAGAAGTTTATTTTCTTATTATGCATTTTCTCTCAGCTGGGCCATGTCATAGAACTTATGGACAATTATGGAATGAACTTCTTGAACATCAACTTTTACCTAGAAGATATCATGCTTGGTATGCAAGGAATGGGACACCTAGTGGGGATGAAAATGATGATGGCATGTCATTTCCATTAAGTTACACTATGTTGGTGGAGAGGTATGCAATACGTTTCTTGTCTTTCTCTTCTACAATTAGTTTGCATTTGCCAAGTCTTATCAGTACTAGCTAAATTGTGGGTAGTTGATTTATTTTTTTGAGAAGTAATTGAGATATCATTAAAAGTGTAAGGCCCCTTAAATCCATAGGAAGTATGTAATAGAAGCTACCTAACTAGTAGGAGCAAAAAGAACAAGAAAATCATGATAACTAATTACCAAAGGAAAAACAAAAGCAACTGTCCAAAGATATAGGTTGTTGAAAAATAAATTTATGATCTCCTGTAAAGTCCTCTTACGTTCCTTAAAACTTCTATTATTCCTTTTCCATCATAGACACCACAAGAGGCATGAAGACACAATTTTCCACCTAGCAGCATTTCGGAGTTTACTAACAAGCATACAAGCATACAAGCCGACTACTCGTCTAGGTATAACCGAAGATAGCCTAAAACAATTGAAGAAAACTTTCCAAATGCTATAAGCAACTTTACAATGAAAAGGAAGATAGTCCACTGACTCCCAATTCCTTTTACACACTCAACACCTGTCAACCACAATGACACGTCGCTTCCGGAGGTTGTTCATGGTAAGAATCTTCTTACCTATGGCTGCTGACCAAACAAAAAGAAGGCCTCCCTCAACGGGACCTTAGTCCACTAAACACTCTTCCAAGGAAAACATAAGCCATCATTACAAGTCATGACACTGTAGAAAGATTTAATACCAAACAAGCCTCTTTTAGAGGGAGTCCACCACAACTTGTTCTACCATTTGCTTCTCATTCTCACTACATAGAACACCTTGAAGAACGAGGCAAAGACATCTACCTTCTAATCATGAGCCGCTCTAGCAAAACTCACGTTTTACTTAATAGTACTTCCAGAAAATTCCATGTGAGTCACAACAAAAGCATTCTTTGCGCAAGCAATACCAAATAAAACTAAAAGGACTTCCTTAAGGCCCATATCCCCACACCAAAGATCATGCCAGAACCTAACCTTAGAATCATCTTCTATCTCAAATCTGATATGACTACAAAACATCCCAAACCCCTCCTAATATTATTCCATACACCTACCCCATACGGCCCAACGGGCTTGTTAGAGCACCACCCTCTCCAAGAACTTTCAAACTTAGAGTCCACCACCACTCTCCTCAAAGTCTCTCTCTCAAGCCTATAGTGCCAAAGTCATTTACCTAAGAGAGGATGATTGAAACTCAGGGAGTTCCTAATCCCCAACCTTCCCTCAAAGATCTGTGTACAAACCTAGGGCCAACTCACCGGGTGATATTTGAACTCTTCGATTAGCCCACCCCATAATAAATTGCGTTGAAACTTCTCAATATGGTTTGCAACACTCGTGGGGAGAAGAAAGAGAGACATGAAGTGCTTGGGGAAGTTGGATAGGATGCTCTTGATAAGGGTTATCCTACCACCCTTAGACAAATACATTTTTTTCTAACTAGCCAATCAACGTTCTATCTTCTCAATAACATTGTCCCATATATGCTTGGCTTTATAAGAGGCCTCTAGTGGAAGACCAAGGTATGTCATGTGCAGAGACGCAACCCCACCAACATGGTGGGGTAATTGTTTTGTAATTATGCATGATGCCTAATGGTTAGTTTTGTTGACTATTTACGACATGTGGGTTCCCATTTATTCCCTATTCCAGCACTCATGATGCTGGTTATGTTGTAATTAAGGGACAAATATAGATCATATTACTTCTTTTTGACATTTTCTTCCCTTAAAAATATTATGATTAATTTCATGTTATAATGTATACTTATTTAGGTATCCTCACATTGAAAAGGATCACTTGGTAAAGCTTTTGAAGCAGTTGTTACTAAGTGCAGCTCCTCCATCACTCAACATCAGTGGTGGAAATGCTCCAAATGCAGCCAATGTACCTACTCTTCTCGGAAGGGGTTCATTTTCACTTTTAAGCTGTAGGTGACTTCATTTTAGCTTTAATGGCATGTCATACTTATTAACACTTGAAGTTGGGAATTTTTTAATTGATTGACTGTTCTATTGTCCTCTTTCTTTTCTGGAAGTACTTCTGCCACATGGTAAAGGTAGTACTTTTATTTTATATCTAATTCTGGACCTCTTATCCTTTTTCAGATGATAGGGACAAAGGAAGCAGTGAAGTCCTGCACCCCCCTGCGTACATTCGTTGGCCTCATATGAAAGCTGATCAGGTTCGTGGTCTAAGTTTGAGGGAAATTGGGGGTGGTTTCACAAGACACTGTCGTGCACCATCTATTCGTGCGGCAAGTTATGCCATTGCAAAACCATCTACCATGGTACAGAAGATGCAAAATATCAAGAGGCTAAGGGGACACCGGAATGCTGTATATTGTGGTATGTCTTCTGCTCTTAGAATTATATTTAAATTTTAGATCTGTGTGGAAGATGATCCTTGTGTATTGTAGAATGATAATCAACAAACAGCAGATATAGATATTAAACTTGGTACCAAGTTGCTTCTTGTTCAAGTATGTGCGCTTTCTATTTGTGCTAGGTTCAATCTGCTGTATTATATCTGTTTGTGGATCTCATGCTCCCCTGTTCTCTTTGTTAAGCTTTATTATGGGGGAGAAATTACAATTGAATTGAGGATCCCCACTCCAAGTTCATATCCTTGAAAGTAAATTGTTGGACTTGACTATTTTTTTTTTGTTTTCCTGGTTCTTCAGAACCGGTTTTGCTATTATAATCCAGTTAGTGATATATGACAGATTTAGGGAATCTGTTTACATGTGCATTATAGCAGGCTTTAAGGTAGGTAAGTTATGGTGAGGGATATGCTGTTTGTAGTTGGAATTTGGTTTGGAAAAGATATGGTTTGAAGGAAGGGTTTTGGGTTGGAGTTGAAGGACTAATTGGTGGCTAAAGGTAATGAAAACTTGGAGGTTTTAGGGTTTCAAGTACAAGGGAAAAGGGTATGCTTTGTAGTTGGAACGAAGGAAGAAAAGGAGTTTGTTGCTGTTCAGGGCTCTATGTAACAGTGTACCAAAGGGCAGGGAGAAAAAGCATTACACTCTAGGCACTCTTGTTTCAAAACTCTCATTCAATATTCCATTATCATGTTTTAATTCTTTGAGTACAATGAAGCATATTATTTGGACACATTGATATTAGGGTGAGGACTTCTAATTGGACTAGCAAATAAAACACTTAGTAAGATCCAATAAAAGACTATCTTGGACTCATCACTTCATAACTCTTAGAAAGTTGTAGGCTTGAGCCAATTACCAAAATACCCTTGATCGAGAGTTGCAAAAAATTCATGTCTGGCACTCGTTACAGATATGCTCACAGCTTATGAAACAATAGCCCAAACATAAAACTATCTTAACCGTAGGCTCCTAATGGCTTGACTCCATATAAGATTTGACACATTTGATGTTACGGGAGCCATAAAATAAATCTTGTAATCATACAAAGTGGTGAGGTAAAAGCAAATCAATTTTCATGGTTGCATTATATTGGTTATTTAATGTTTAATATGACTTTAAAATTGAAGCTGGACTATTATATTTTCCTTCTGCCTGCAGTGTTTTAAAACCCCATTTTGATTAAAATTTCCAAAATGATAATGAAATTGTACTGTTTTACTGGGTATTTTAACTCCATAATGTTAAACATGGTGCATATTTTCCTTCTTGCGAAGGAATATTCATTAAAAAGTTCTACCTTGGTGGGGCAACATAAGCTTCATCTCCTCTTACTTTCTAAGGGAGGATAATATTTTAATCAAGTAAGGTTATGCTACCATTTGGCCTAATTACTTATTTTTACTTTTCTGTTCGATTATTGCTCCCTACATGTAGTTCATTACCTCTTTTTTAGACTCTTCTTCTCTTAAATTGAATTAAACACACCTTTAAATTTTTTTTAAGGCTTTAGTGATGTTTACTTTCATGTAAATCCTGCAGCAAGTTTTGATCGATCTGGGAGATATGTTATTACTGGTTCAGATGACCGCCTTGTAAAAATCTGGTCAATGGAAACCGCATATTGTTTGGCCAGCTGCCGTGGACATGAAGTGAGTCTGGACGGTCTATAAGACAAACTCTTTTGCATCTTTTGATCATTTCTCACATTCAGAGCCAAAAAATAAACTAAGGGGCCTTTTGTTTTTCCCATAAAGTACCCACCTTTTTTTGGTATGATTTGTCCTTATGTCTCAATAAATGTAACATCATGTTTTATGCTCATAAGGGTGACATCACTGACTTGGCCGTGAGTTCCAACAATGCTTTGGTGGCATCCTCTTCAAATGACTGTACCATTCGAGTTGTAAGCTTCGTTTATTGCTAATTAAAAAGTTTTTTTTTTCCCTTGTTTCTTTTGTGTTTTTTTTGCTTTTGGTTGCTTAATGATTATTTGACTATTCTCCTGTGTTTTGATAGTGGCGTTTGCCAGATGGGTTTCCCATCTCAGTTTTGAAGGGGCATACTGGAGCTGTTACTGCTATTGCATTTAGCCCCAAGCCTAGCTCTGTGTACCACCTTCTATCGTAAGGCAGATTCATGTGTTTATTTATTTGTGCATAGGTGGTGTTGTTAGTTTGCTGCAGATAACTTGGTCTTCTGTATAACTGTTGTTTTTCTTTTTCTTTTTCTATTTTTATTTTTATGCATCACAATGGTTCTTTCTGTTTTTAAAATATGGATCTTTCTTTCCTTTTTGAAACAAATTTGACTATTGACTACTTTGAAGATCCATACCCGCTAGGGGGAATGCTTGCGAAGGGGGCCAAAATTACTAGGTCTAATCTGTTGGCGTGGTTTTGGAGGACTTCTTGGACACTTCTGCATCACACACTGGAGCATAACAGTTACAATGTAGACAATATTACAGCTGTTGCTATTGAGTGCTACAAGCCAATGTCCCCTTTTGGGATTTAATATAGATTCACAAAAAGTGGTTTTCAATCCCTCCAAAATATAGGAAGAATATGAATATTATCCTATTAGTTATATTTGTATTTTTTTTTTCCCTTCCCTCCCCTGGATCATTTGCTAGCATTTTTTTTAAAATTTTTTTTCTCAAACAAGCTATTGTTTGGTACACTAGTAAAGCCCTGGGCTGACACACAATGCTAAAGCATCATGTATTCCAAAAGCTTAGGTTAATAGGAAATTTTGAATGTAATCATTTAATTAAAATTTTAACAGTTTTACTCACACATGGGTTCAAACTCTCTTCAAAAAGTGAAAGCCAACACGTAGAATATTTAACTGAAATGGGGAGTAAACTGTGGAGTTCGAATTTGAACTCAGGACCTTTGCTTTTATACTAAGTTAAATCATTAAGTATCCCAAAATGTTAAGTTGATAGGAAATTGTAAATTTAATTATTTAATTAATACTTTAACACGCTCAAGTACACGGATTCAAGTCTTGAGAGCGGCCACACTATGCAGAAAATGCTGAAAGGATAGGACCATATCCAAGCACTTCTCCCAAGGCCCCTTTTAAGTGGGAATGGCACTGGGTAATGACCATTTTCTGGTTTTGCACGATGGCATATGAAACCTCCTCTGGCCCCAAGTTATTATTATAACTTTTACTTGTGTTCTTTCTATGGTACTATTCCTCTCATTGTGTTTGTTTGTTAAGTTTTAGCATTATAAACCTTGGTGCAAACAGTCTCGGTATCAGTTCAACTGATTTATGATTTTTCATCTGCCATTTGAAATTTAATATTTCTTAAAAACCAGGACATATGTAGTCCTTTACTTTTTGTGCTTATTGAAGTTCGGAAGTGTTGTTTTATTATGTGATTATAATATTTGCAACCAATCAATCATTTTGGGACATTGAGTTTCTTTGGCCTTGGGAATTGTTTGCTATGGAGGAAAAAAGTGTTTTATTGGACATTCTTCAGTTCTTTTTTTTATTATTTTTTTTTATATAAAATCTAATTTATCTTGCTGTGTACTTATTCTGTGCAGATCATCTGATGATGGAACATGTAGGATATGGGATGCTCGGTATTCCCAGTTGAGTCCAAGGATATATGTTCCGAGGCCTTCAGATTCTGTCACTGGTTAGTTTCTTTTTTAAGTGCCCTTGTGATTGACTGACTGATTCATTGGTGTAAAAAAGTTAATTCTGGAATAACTGATTGGCTGCAGGAAAAAACAATGGTCCATCCTCAAGTACTGTTCCACTGGGCCACCAAATTTTCTGTTGTGCATTTAATGCTAATGGAACTGTCTTTGTCACTGGTAGCTCTGACACTCTTGCAAGGGTACATCAAACATTTCTACTCTGGATTATCCTGTATTTATGCATCTTCTGCTTATTTATTCTGTTTCACTTTTTTCTTTTTAAGTAAATGTCAATGTTTTCTGCAGTTTTTACTTCTTTACTGCATTATTTTTCAGAGTGAAGTTCCTCATCTAAAGATATAAAACGTCTTTTTTTAATATAAAGAACTATATGCTTGCAGGTGTGGAATGCTTGTAAACCAAATGCAGATGATTCAGGCCAACCAAATCATGAGATAGATGTGTTATCTGGCCATGAGAATGATGTCAATTATGTGCAGTTTAGGTTAGTTTGGCTTGGTATATTGCCAGCCATCGTAAACAAGCTTTTGTATGCTGATATATGTTACTCTGTACTTTGCAGTGGATGTGCTGTAGCACCTAAATTTACTTCATCTGACACCTCGAAGGAAGAGAATGTTCCAAAATTTAGGAATTTCTGGTGTGTTTCTTTGTTTATCTTTTTTTCTTTTTCTTCAGGGGTGGTGGGGGGGTTGGGGAGTTAAAAGCAGCATGTTATGTGGCCCATCCTTCGCTTTATTTTGTTCTTCCTTCAGCTGCCTATTTAGATATTGCATTTTAGGGTTAAAAGTTATTTCATATTTATCGTTTAATATAGCGATCTAAAAAGTATATACTTTATCTATATGTTTCCAGGTTCACTCACGACAACATAGTTACCTGTTCTCGTGATGGCAGTGCAATTATTTGGATTCCCAGATCGCGTAGATCACATGTAAGCTTTAACTGATGATTACTTCTGACTTTCTAGTTATTGTGGCCCTTTTCTTTTCTTTTCTTCTAAAAGATTTTGTTGTGGGGTAACAAGTATCATAATTGATTTCCCAACTTTGAAGTTAAATTTGATCAGTTCACTTTGTATAAAAGATTTTTGTTGTGTGATTTTCTGATAGAAAATTGTATTTTTATGACATTGTTCAGGGGAAAGCTGGCCGTTGGACAAGAGCTTATCATCTCAAAGTTCCACCTCCGCCGATGCCGCCTCAACCTCCACGAGGGGGTCCTCGTCAGAGAATGCTTCCAACTCCTCGTGGTGTTAATATGATTGTTTGGAGCCTAGACAATCGCTTTGTCCTCGCTGCTATCATGGGTAACTTGGCCCACTGCTTTTCTAATTTAATTCTTTTAATTTTCAGGATGTGTTGCTGGCACTTGCTTGAATGCATGATTATTGTTCAGATCAACTCAAATTGAGTGCATTGACAATAGATGTCCCAATTGGTTTGTATGGTATTCAAGAAAAGAGTGCATGCTTGTGTTAATTATGACTTCTTCAATCTCTAGGCGGCTTGGACTTTGGAGTAGATGGTTGTCACAATTAACAGGATCATGCACTTTTAAGGAGAATGGGAATTCCGTGTTCATCATTGTTTGGATGGGTCATTATTGATTGGTTAATTGTGCATTCCTCGTATACACTAGTGTCCCTGTTCCTCTCCTTCCCTGTTTATCGCCTCAAATTTAAGATAGTTGTAGGGGAGGGATTAATCCTTAATGAAAGCGCTTTAGGAGAGGGTTTAAGTTCACAATGGTAGTTGTAGATGATTAATTTTATAAATGGTTCCTATTCGCTGGATTAGCAGGTTTACCTGCTTGACGTGTAAGTGGTAGCTGTGGTAGTTTGAAAAGTCTAGTAAATCTTGGTTCAGCATATGATATGACAATATGCAGCGTCTAGCATGTCATTTGGAAGAACCTTCTATTCCCTTTTAAAAGGGGGAGTCCAGTTCATGGCTTGTTTCCTGGAAGCATAAATTTTGAGAATCAGGTTCCTGGCTGATTAATCGTCTCAATTTTCTTACATTCTTGGTATTGGAGGAGCCAAATGGAGGGTGATAAATACACAATTGGGGGTTTTTCTTGCATACTTTCTCTGTATTAAGGTTGTGCCCCTTTGTACTTTAATGAGATTGATTTACTTATATATAAAAAAAAAAAGTTTATGTTTGACTTTCTAAACATAACAAGTTGAAGCCACCGTTTTCATCTAAGGTTCTTGCTAATCTAATTTTAATTCTTAAATTGTTTTTTCCTTCTCCAGAGCTTGAAATAAAAGCATTACCTCATGCATTTATGTATTACATCTTTAGTCTGTTCACTTGCATGTCTCACATATAATACGAAGTCCAAAAAATTTATGTTTGACTGCTTTTTAGGAACTAGGAGTAAGCCGCATTATGCTCTTTTGTTTCTTTTCTGTGGAGGCAAAAATTATGATTTTAGCCATATGATATTTTTTTTGTGATGCAGATTGCAGAATATGTGTTTGGAATGCGTCTGATGGTAGCATAGTACATTCTTTGACGGGTCATACTGAATCTGTAAGTGGTTTAATCTTTTGGTTATGGAACTTTTTTTCCTTGATTCTTGTTATTTTATCTTGCATTTGTATATAGAAGGAAAGGAAGTGACTCAGTTGTGCTTTTTGGCCTTACCCCAAGGCAGGATGACTTGAATGTGTTAAATACTCAATACTCGTGATAGTGGACCAGTGGTATGAGTGCATTGTGTGCTGCTGTTTTCGACTAGTCTTTAACAGTCATAGATGTTTATTAGGTTCTCCTTTTGCCTTGTACATGCTAATTTTATTGCTACCCAGCGACATTTGTATTTTTTTTTTTTTTTTTGGAGTGAAAAAAAGGGTTGAACCAGCCCCAGTTTTACTCGGTAAAAAGGTCTTAATTTTCTCTTCTGCTTAATCCTTGTAACTAACTGTCCCCTTAAATGTGAACCATCTTGTATCATTAATACATATGATAGAAATTCAATATGAAGAAGGGAACTAGAAGCAAGTAGGATTTTTTTTACCTCCTTTGCCAACGTGTTACTAACTTTTTATGATCATGTATTGTTGTCGGTCACTGGTCTGTCATTCTGGCCCTTTAAACTATGAAATAATATTAGTCTGTCCAACAACCTGCTTTTGTCCTCTTGCTTTCTCATAGAATATCCTATTGTTGAATCAGTTCCATGTCAACACTTAAGAAGCATTCATCTATGATCTGTGCAAGGCTTTCAACCTGTTTGTGAGGTGACAATAAATGTCCCCTATGAGTTGTGACTTACACTATGCTAGCCTTGTTATGCATTGAATGTTTTTAAAACTCCATTCACGTCCTCTTTGAGTTGTTGCTGGCTTTTTCAGCAACAGCGGCGGTGTGGCCTTTTCTCTTCAATTTTCTTCTTGGTGAGCTGAGAGGGTCTTGCTAGATGTTTTGTTGAAACAAAATCGTACGAGTTTGCGTTGGAGGTGGATGTCCCTATTTTTCAGATCTTCGAACAAAGTTGAGGTTTTATGTGTTCCATCGCAACGTGGTTCCCTTCAATGGAATGTTGACTTTATTAGAGTAGCTCACGTTTGGGAGGTAGATGTCTTGACTTCCTTCACTTTGTTATATTCCCATAGAGTGAGATGGGAAGGGAAAGACAAGCTTTGGTAGGCCCTTGCACACAAAGGGATGTTTGATATTAGCTCCTTTTATAGGGTCCTTGCTTGTAAAGATGGCTTTCCTTTTCATTGGAAGAGTATTTTGCGGACCAAGGTTTCTTTGAGAGTGGCTTTTTCTGCTTGGTCGGTGGCCCTAGGAAAGATTCTTACCATGGACAATCTTAGGAAGCGGCATGTCATTATGGTTGATAGGTGTTGTATATACAAAAGGAATGGGGAGTTCGTAGACCATCTTCTTCTCCATTATGAGGTTGCCTGTGCCTTATAAAATGCTATCTTCAATCGCTTTTGGTTGTCTTGGGTTATGCCTTGTCAGGTGGTTGATTTGTTTGC
Source organism: Corylus avellana (assembly GCF_965113065.1). NCBI lineage: Eukaryota > Viridiplantae > Streptophyta > Magnoliopsida > Fagales > Betulaceae > Corylus > Corylus avellana. The sequence goes on from NC_142491.1 coordinate 34,816,129, forward strand.
TTGTTGGTAGATGGGTGGACGCTCTTGGAGTACTGTAGTGTGGAAGGTGGTGCCCCCCTTGCCTCTTGTGGTGCTTATGGAGGGAAATAAAAGATAGAAATTTCGAGGGCGGAGAGAGGAAGGGGGAGCTCACGTCCTTTTATTCTCTTTTTTGCTTGGATAGCTCTGTTTTTAGCTCCCTTGGTGATTAGTTCTAATGATTTTCTTGTACTTTTTTATACTAATGTTCCATCTCCATGAGTTCTTTAAGTTGTTGAGAGTACATTCTAAAGCTTTTATCATCCAGAGACGTGCAAACAGATTTTGGTGTTATTTGGTTGTGAGATAGTATGGCGGAGGTGGGCGGCGTGGCTCCATCATCATACCAAAGGATCAAGAAGGCAAAGGCTGGTTCAGTTGGGCGAAGTAGTTGCAAAAGGTTGCAGTTTCCTTTGCGATATTGTTTGGCAGTGGTCAAATGGATGGATTGGACACTCAACTACTGTATAGAGGTGATAACAAAACTTTGCATTTGGAGAAAGCTTCCTCTTGGACATGCACCGAAAAGTAAGGAGGAACATTTCCCGTCGTCCATGATGCTAGAAACAGGGAAGGAGGTAGTGAAACGATTGTATAAGGAGGCATTGGCTAGTCGTGCAAGGCCCCATGCGTCCTTCTGTGATGATGCAAGGACGTTAGTACGATCCACTAATTGTCAGGGTGGTACGAGGATGAAATGCTCCAAAAATTCTCTCGATGACGGCTGTAATATTTTCTCTTCCTCTAATCTTGTAGATCCTGTTAACTTTTTAGATTTGAGACCCTAATAAGGTGGTTGCTTCTCCTGTATACTTTTATTGTATTTGATATTTTTCCTCATAAATTATGATTCATAAAAAAAAAATCTCTAAGCCTTAGAACACCTTCTTAAAGGTTGGGCAAATTCTAGACTCTATTCTCATTGCCAACGAGTGCCTTCATAGCATGATTAGATCAGCAAAGCTAGGTGTGTTGGGCAAGTTGGACATTGAACAGGCTTATGGCCATTTTAATTAGGATTTTTCTCTTGTATTTGTTGAGAAGATGCAGCTTTGGAGATAGATGGTACAAATGGATAGCTTACTGTATTTCCTCAGTGCACTTCTCTGTATTGTTGAATAACACTCTGACGAGTTTCTTTAGTAGCTCCTAGGGCCTGAAATAGGGAGACCCATTGCCTCCATTTCTGTTCTTGCATTTAAAGAGGCTAGTCCTTTCCCTTGGAAGAGTATTTGGTGTACAAAGGCCCCTTCGAGAGTGGCTTTCTTCATATGGACAACGGTGCTAGGGAAGATTCTTACATTTGACAATCTTAGAAAGAGAAATCTTATTGTGATCAATAGATGTTGCTTATGCAAATCGAATGGGGAGCCTGTAGATCACCTTCTTCAGTGTGAAATTGCATGTTCTTTATGGTATGCTATTTTCAATCGTTTTGGGTTGTTGTGGGTCATGCCTAGTAGTGTGGCGGATTTGTTTGCTTGTTAGTGAACGGGAGGTCGTTCTCGAAGTGCTATTGTGTGGAAAATGGTTCCTCTCTGCCTCATGTGGTGTTTATGGTTAGAAAGAAATGCGAAATACTTTGAGGACTCTGAGAGACCCTTGGAGGAGCTCACAGCCTTCTTCTTCTGTACTCTTTTTCACTTGGACAGCTGCTTGGCTTGATCCGTTAGTGATTAGTTATTATGATTTTCTTGTTTTTTTCTTCTACTAATTAGGCGTGCTCTTGTATACTTCATGTGTACTAGGATTGCGCCCTTCTGTGCTTTTTGAAATATACATTACTTATCAAAAAAAAAAAAAAAAAGAAGAAGAAAAAGAAAAGGAAGTTGTAGTGGCAAACCATTTGGAACTCTCTAGTACCTCTCATCAACGGGATATTAACTTTCTCAGAGTGGCTCACAATTAGGAGGTGGATCTCGTTACCTTTTTTTCACCTTGTTATATTCCCTTAGAGTGAGGGGGTGGTGAAGACAAGCTTTGTTGGGTATTCTCTAAGAGACAGTTGTTTGATGTCAGATCATATGATATTGTTCTTATTCCCCATGATAATACTCCTTCCCCTTGAAGTTTGTGGAATAAGATTCCCTTGAGAGTGGTGTTCTTTGCTTGGACGACAACATTAAGGAAAATCTTCTCCATGGTTAATTTAAGGAAACGACATCTCATTGTGATTGAGTAGTTATACACGTGCAAGAGAGATGGGGAGTCAATGAATCTTCTACTCCATTGTGAGATTGCCCGTGCTCTTTGGAATACTATCTTCAGCAGTGTAGGGTTGGCCTGGGTTATGCCTTGTTGGGTGGTAGATTTCTTTGCTTGCTGAAAAGCAATTAGTGATAGGTTTCAACTTGATGCGGTTTGGAAGATGATTCCCTTATGTGGTGTCTTTGGAGGGATAGAAATGATCGGAGCTTTGAGGTCCATGAGAAGACTTTGGTGGATTTAAGGTTTTATTCTTTAGAACTCTTTTTCATTGGGCTGCTGACTTTAATGTTACGAACTTTCATGTTTTTTAGATCTTTTGTCTGCTACTAGCTAGGTATCTCTCTTCCTATGTATTTGGGTTGTGCCTATGCGCTTTTCAATAAAATTGTGATTACTTATCAAAAAGGAAAAAACACTTGTTATAACTTTGTTAGAATACACTGATTAAATTTTTCACCACCCATAAGTTTAGTCAACTATGAGGTGAGAATTTATCATGGTACTAGAGCATAAGGATATATGTCCAAATCCTGTTTCAGCTCAATTCCTTCAACAATAAAGTTCTAAGTCCAAGTGTTGAGACTTGCTCATTGAAGGACCAGCTGTTTTCATTATGGAAGGTCACACATACGAGGGGGCTACACGTGAGAGGAACGGTTAAAACATAGACAAATTGTAAACCATTCTCTATAAGGTCAAACTCTTTGAAGGAAGGTCACACATAGGGGGGCTTACAAGTGAAGAGAATTGTTAGAACTCTTTAAAGTAATCAAGTAATTAATATGGTTTCAAAGCTAAACTACATCCACGTGAATGGCCAACCTAAGGAGGGGCCACTTGTGCTCTCATGAAAGGTCTGTGTATGAGACGCCATACATAAGTGGTAGTATTAGAATTTCTAAGTAGTTAAATTCTCCATTAGAAGTGGAAATTTACAAAACTATTATTTGCCCAACACAAGTTGCATAGCATTCATAGTAGGGGGCCTATTTTAATCTGACAATGTTTCAAACCAACAAGCTTCCCACTGCTGTCATTGGACCACATTATCTACTTTTTTTTTTTTGATAAGTAAATATGATATAAAAGAGCGCAGAGGGGCGCAACCCATATACACGGGAAGTATACAAGAGAGCGCCTAAGAGGGAGAAAAATGAACAAGAAAATCAGAGAAACTAATTCCTATAGGAGCTAGCCAAGCGGCCGTCCAGGATGCATTATGCTCTGCTATCTACATTATCTACTGATGGCTTATGCTCTGCTTTTCTGTTTGAGGATGCATTAAGATGGATTCCTTCATTCAAGAAATATAGAGTTATATTTCTGACTGCGCCAACTTGTTTTTGATAGACATATGTTCTGGATGTTCATCCCTTCAATCCACGGATAGCTATGAGTGCTGGTTATGACGGAAAGACCATAGTGTGGGATGTAAGTTTCTAGTTTCTTTAATCTCATGGTTTCTTATAATTTTCTTTTTTACTGAATGATCTTGTATTTTGTGATTTTAGATATGGGAAGGTACACCTATACGGATATACGACATTTCACGATTCAAGCTGGTAGATGGGAAGTTTTCACCGTAAGTTGATGATAGACAAATGCTGGCAGTAGAACTTATTCCTGCCATTAACACTTCAATTTGTTTTGGTCCCCATTAAAATCAACTTTGAAGGGAATTCCATTCTTTGAATGTTTACGCTTTCCCTGTGATATTTTGCTTTCTGGAATGTCATTAAAATTGTCCATACTTTGTATTGTTATATGACCAGATGTTTCATAGTTGAATGTGATCTTAGTCTTAACTCATGCCTAGAGATGCCTGTTGCCATTTATAGGCTCTTCTCTCATATTGACATGCAAATCTTGATTCTCTTTTGCATTAGAGATCAATTATCAGTTGGCATTTTCTTTGAAAATCTAAAGCATTGACATACTAGTCGACAATAAATTTTTTCGCTTCTAGTGTTGGTGTTCTTAAGTTTTCCTACGCTGGTTTATTGGCCTGTTATATAAACGCTTTTTTTTTTTTGGAACTATAACATCCATAGTTTGTCTTTAAGTAATGCCAGCACTAATGATATTCAATCTAGAAAATTCTAACTAAAATCTTATGTCATGTGTTCTTTTCTAAGTTTAAGCAATTTTGAAGTTCTCCAATGTTGTAGAGAAAGTAGTATTGTTTGGTCTAGGGGATAGAAAACCAATGATGAGAGGTTGCTCTAGGGGCTGTGATTTGTGAAGAGTGTAGCTTGTGGCTCAGGTTTTGAATCTTTTTTTTTTTTTTTTGGATAAGTAAAAATTGAATTTTTATATACAAAAAATATAGTTGTTCAAGTGTTCTTCCGGAGCAAGAGGAAAATGCAAGGAAGATTTTTGAATATTAAACAACACATTCACTTTTGAATCTTGACAAGACGTTATTGGAATTATCAAAGTTGGAATTTAGATGTAGGATGGTATTGAAGAATGACTTTAGTTCCACCACTATCCTCTCGCGGTCTTCAAAACTTTTGTTATTCATTTCCTTCAAAGACACTACAAAAGGCATGACGACATAATCTTCCACGCTGCTACACTCTGAGGACTATCATATAACCATCTCCAATGAGCGAAAAGGCCTACCACTTGCCTAGGCATAACTCAAGACAACCCAAAACAACCCACAATAACACTCCACAATGACCTCATAATGGAGAAGAAGATGATCCACATGTTGAAGATATGTGGTTGATTTGATTTTGATATTATTTCCCATATTTGATTTCCATATATTTCCCATTTATTGTATTTCCATATTAGACAATATTGTCTCTTTATAAATGCATGTAAAAATCATCATGGAAAAACTATTTTCTGCCTACAAAATTTCTTCTCTCTTCAATTCTTTTCTTCTTTCCTCTTCAACTCCACAAACTCTTTGCTCTTCTTACACATACAACACCAATTAACCACCAAGACATGATGCTTTGTAAGATTGTCCAATGTGAGGATCTTTCCTAGGACAACTGATCAAGCGAAGAACGCTACTCTTAAGAGAACCTTACCCCGCCAAATACACTTCCAAGGGAAATGAGAACTTTCATGAGGGACAAGGACGTTATAGAACAATCTAATGTCGAACCGCCTCTCTCGGAGGGGGCCTAACAAAGCTTTTTCTTCACCTCCCGATTATGAGCCGCTCTAGTAGAGATTATGTTCCATTGATGGGAGTTGCTAGAAATCTCCAAATAATTTACAGATAAAGTTTTCCTCCAAACTGGGTTGGAAAAATTTCTTTCAACCTAATCTATAAAAGTGATACGTGTCCCTTTTTTTAATAACATGTGAGATGCAAATGAGTTTTTAATAAAATTTATTCAAACTTGGTCCCTGCTATTAAAAAAACATGTGCATCTCACATGTTCAGGAGATACATGTCACTTTTATAAACTAGGTGGAGGAAATTCCTCCAACCCAGTTTGGAGGAAAACTTTGTCCATAATTTACCACATAAGCATCTTTAACGCATGCAATATTGAACAAATCTAGAAAAGCTTCCTTGAGGACCTAATCCCCACACCACAGGTAATGCAAGAATCTAATTTTGGAGCTGTCTTTCACTTCAAATGTACTATGAGTAGAGAACTCCCCCAATCCCTTATGATATTTTTCCATAACTCCATCCCCCATGAACCTCATTTGAACACCACCCACCCTATGAGTGGATATATATTGGTGGGTGGAAGAACACAACCCCACCCCATATGTCATACTGGCGTTGTATGTGAAAAAAGAGCTTGGAGATTATTGATCACCTTCTTCTCCACTATGAAGTGGCTAGAGGATTGTGGGTTGTGATCTTTCATCTTTTTGGTGTAGAGTGGGTCATGCCTAGAATGGTGGTGTAGTTTTGGCTAGTTGGAGATGCCAGTTGGGAAGTCGGTGCATTCTAAAAGTTGGAGGTTGGCTCCTTTGTGCTTAATGTGGTGCATTTGGAGAGAATGGAATGCAATGAGTTTCGAAGACTATGAGAGATCGGTAATAGAGTTAAAAGTTCTCTTGTTCAAATCTCTTTATGCTTGGTTGGCGGTGTACAATAGTCATTACTTCTCTAGGTTTTTTGAATTTCTAGAGGTCTCTCTTGTATACTTCTTATATGCTTGAGTTGCGCCTTTTTGTGCTTTTAATAGATTGAATTACTCATAAAAAAAAATATATGGCCCTAGTTAGGCAGTGTGACGGTGGTATTTCTTCCAGCCCAACTGGTTGGATTAAGGGGTTTCCCCAGGATGATGTAGTGCTTGCAACTCAAAAGATTTTAACCCGTTATTGGATTATAAGATATGGGCCTTGATTAAATGCATCCCAATGTTATGTTATCCTTATGCGGTTAAACATTTTTGACATTATACTCTGCAATGTTGCTGAGATGGAATCTGTAACTATACTAGTTTTCTGGAAGACAATATTGGTAGGCATGATATACATTTTTTAAATTTTCATGTAAAATTCAAGTTTTTTATTTTTCTTGCTGATGAAATTTCTTTATCTCTTGTAAGGGATGGGACATCAATTATACTTTCAGATGATGTTGGTCAACTGTACATATTAAACACAGGCCAGGGCGAGTCCCAAATGGATGCCAAATATGATCAGGTACTAATGCATTTTGTAAAGTCCTTCCCAACCACAACACCCCCCTCCCCCCCAACCCCCTTTTTCCAAACTGCTCTGAAAAAATAAGAAAAGGTTTTTGCGGCTCTTGGTGGTGCTTATTTTGTGCGCTCTTGTTTGACAGTTCTTCCTTGGTGATTATCGCCCCCTTATTTATGATACCAATGGCAATGCACTTGACCAGGTTAGTTCATTATTGGCAATTTTTGTCATAGGTGATTTTTTACTTGGTTTCTCCATATTTACATTATGTTTCTTTTTACTAGACATGCAAACTTTACTGCCCGAAGGGGAAAAATTGACATGCTAATGGTGGTGCTCTACTTCTCTAGGAAGTGATGCAATATTGGCTATGCTTGCTATATATTGGTTGTGAGCAGTTTCTTGGCAGAATGGGATGCTTGAATCAAGTGCAATTTTTGGTTCTACATGCCCTTGAAAAAAAAAATTTGTTCTTGCTCTCACTGATACGTTCACCCTGTGCCTGCTAGATAGATGCTAGGTATGTGTCCGAGAAAGGGTTGTTATAATAGTGTTTGGAACCAAAGCAACCTTTGATTATGTGGACATTCTTTCGTCTGTGTAATACAGAGTTGAACCCAAGACAGATCTTACTCTTGTTCTCTCGGGTACTAGAGAGAGGGAGGGTGTTTATACGTAAGAAGGGCTTATGACATAGGATTTGGCACTTTGGTGCTAGTGCTATCTTCTTCCTTGATATTAGGAAACTTACTACAACTTACAAGTATAGAGTTCTTGACAATTTAACTGCTGGTTTACTGTTACATTTTGATATGTTATGTTCTTATCAGCCCTCCTTAATTCTAAAGCATGAAAACATTTATTCAGGAAACTCAGCTTCCACCATACCGACGGAATATGGAAGATCTCCTTTGTGGCTCAGGTTCACTCCATATACACCAACCTTAATATGAGTTTTCTTTATGGAATTATTTCTCAGTTATGATTTCATATTCTCAAGTAGTTGTTTTGTGATTGAAATGCTAGACATGATACCATACCCAGATCCCTATCAGACTGCATACCAGCAAAGACGGTTAGGAGCTCTGGGTAAAGAATGGCATTCTTCTTCTTTGAGACTTGCTGTCGGGCCTGATTTCAATGTAGATCCGGATTACCAAATGCTGCCTTTGGCAGACTTGGATATGTTGACCGAACCATTGCCAGAGTTTGTAGATCCCATGGATTGGGAACCAGAAAATGAAGTGCAAGTGCAAAGTGATGATACCGATTCAGAGTACAATGTTACTGAAGATTTTTCTACTGGGGAACAAGGAAGTTTAAGTTCGATTTCCTCTGGTGATCCGGAGTGCAGTGCAGAAGACAGTGAGGCTGAGGATGCTGAAGTGGATGGCCTTCGTAGATCAAAGAGGAAAAAACCGAAGGCAGAAGTAAGTTTATTTCTTTTTTTTGATAAGTAAGAAATAAGTTTATTTCTTTGGAAGGTAGAAGTCTTACTTCAGACTTATTGTTTGTGTTTGCTTGAATTGATTTTCCCCTCTTTCAGGTTGAGATCATGACTTCTTCTGGTAGGCGTGTTAAAAGGAGGAATCTGGATGAGTGTGATGGGAATTCACTCAAATGTAACCGAACTAGGAAATCAAGAAATGGCCGAAAAGCTTCAAAGAGAAAGTCTTCCAAATCAAAGTCTTTGAGACCCCAAAGAGCTGCTGCACGCAATGCACTTAATTTGTTTTCAAAAATCACAGGAACGTCTACAGATGGTGAAGATGAAGATGGCTCTGACAATTTGTCAGAAAGTGAATCCTCGCTGCAAGATTCAGTCATTGAGAGTGATGAATCTGATAGATCTTTGCAAACTGAGCAATTCAAGCATTCAAAAGGGAAAGGGGTGTCCCTGGATGAGTCTGAGGATGTTGTTGAACCTTATGAACTGCCTGAATCTCTTATCAACGGTGGAAACAGGAAGAGATTGGTCCTGAAATTGCCTATTCGGGATTCAAATAAGCTTGTGCTTCCAGGGAGCGCATTACACTACCAGTCTGAGTTGGTGGGCTCATCATCTAAGGCTCTTCAGGAAGCCATTGAAGAAAATGGGGATCATAGAAGCTCTCGGGATCCAGGGTATGGTTCTGCTGATGCAAACTGCAGCTCTGTCGAAAGAACAGGGGGAAGGAGATTAGACAATGTTGAAAATCATTTAGACCTGTCTTCTGAAAGTTACAATAATGGGCAAATTAGATGGGGATGGGGAGGGGTCAAGGCTCGTACATCAAAGCGTCTGAGAGTTGGAGAAGCCACATCATCAGATGCCTATGCCAGATCTCGTGTACTTCTTGTTGGTGATGACGAAAAAGAGAATCAAGTTGATGGACACATAAAATCTCAGAAGGATTGTGAGACGATATCCCCCTGTTTAGAAATGCAAAATTATGGGGATAATATGGACGGGTTGCCACCACTAGCAAATAGTAAAGACATTGTTGGCAGTACCTCTGAGGGTTTTAATTGTGAGTCACCCAAATCAGTTCACATGGTTGCTCAGGAAACCACTTATTTGCAGTACAAAAATGGGACTGATCAGCATCCTGAACAAAATGACATAGTCACACCCATCGCAACAAAGTTAAGGATAAGGTCAACAAGGACTTTAAGGGATCCAGAAAGTCCGCCCAAGCAGGAAATGGGATTTTCAGTACAAAACAATGGTAGGCGTGAAAGCCCTTTGGGCAAGGAACAGGATCCAGTTGCACCTGAGGATGATGGAAGCAGTAGAATCAATACAGATCATGGAGATGAAGCACAAGAATCGGACACTCAGATTGATAATAATTTGTTGTCCATTGTACATGATTCGCAAGAGTTGCATTCAAATACAAACAAAATGTATACTGCTGTTTACAAGAGGTCGAAATCACTTAGAACTAGGGCTAATTTAGAAGTTGATAGTGGTGGCATGGGAGAAGGCACGTCAAATGCAAGCAACCACAATCTAATTGCGGGACTGGACTCTCAAGAAGGCTTTATTGATGGGGCTCGTAGGACAAGGTCCATGGGGCTGAAGGCATCTACATGTGATTCAGATACTGTTGGTGATAGTCTCAAGTCGGAGCAAGAACACGAATTGGGGTATACATTAAGAAATACCCATAATAGTTCCACGGACAGATGTCAACTCCCTTGTGAAAAATGGGGATCAAATTCAAGGATGAGGTCTACTAGAAACAGGAGGAGCACTAATTATATGCGTGACAGAAGTCCAACAGTTAGAACGAAGTCACATCACTCAGGTAGAAAAGGATTGTGGTTACTGTTGTCAACACATGAGGAGGGCTCCCGATATATTCCCCAGCAGGGTGATGAAGTTGTATATTTGAGACAGGTTAGCTGTTAAGAGTTAAGACATACACATGATTTGTTTTTTGCTGACTGTTATTCATTCACTCATTCCTTCATTCTTCTTCTTCTCTCTTTTTGTAAGTGTTTTGGTGATGTAGGGTCGATATTCAGTTATTTACACAGTAATCTCTATTTCTCAGGGCCATCAGGAGTATATTAATTGCTTTTCTCCAAGAGAAGTGGGTCCTTGGACATCAATTAAGGGAAACATAAGAGCTGTGGAATTTTGTAAAGTTGAAGGCCTCGAGTATTCCTCACTTGCTGGGTCTGGGGATAGTTGCTGTAAAATGACACTTCAATTTGTAGATCCAACTTCCAGTGTGTTTCGTAAATCTTTCAAATTGACTCTGCCTGAGGTGACTGGCTTTCCAGACTTCCTTGTTGAACGAACTCGGTTTGATGCTGCTATGCAGAAAAATTGGACATCTAGGGATAAATGCAGAGTCTGGTGGAAAAATGAAGGTGAAGAAGATGGTAGTTGGTGGGATGGTCGGATTGTGTCTGTAAAGGCCAAATCGGAAGAATTTTCTGACAGTCCATGGGAGAGGTACACTATTCAATACAAGAGTGATCCCAGTGAAACGCACAATCATAGTCCTTGGGAGCTCTTTAATGCTGATACTCAATGGGAGCAGCCTCATATTGATGATGAGATCAGAAATAAGCTGCTGTCTGCGTTTGCCAAGTTAGAGAAGTCAGGCAACAAACCTCAGGTATTTGGACAGAAAACTTTTCTTATTAAGGTTGACTATGGATTTCCATTTTACTTAATTTGTTGTGAACATTTCAGGATCGTTATGGGGTTCAAAAATTGAATAGTGTTTCGGATAAGTCATTTTTTACAAACAGGTATATCATTATTTGATTTGTTTTGTACGTTGCTGATATTTTGGGTGAAGTTAACCACAGCATCAACTAGGAGTGCATGCTGATACATCATACACTTGCCGTGCTTTACTGTTATCTACCTATAATGTTCCTTTTTTCCAAGTTGAAAAGGTATTTGGGTTCTTGAATGCTTTTTTCCAGGTTTCCTGTTCCGTTGTCTCTTGAAGTGATCCTGTCAAGATTAGAGAACAATTACTATCGAAGTTTGGAGGCACTGAAGCATGATATCAGAGTCATGCTGTCAAATGCCGAATCTTTCTTTGGAAAAAATGCGAAAATGTCAGAGAAAATAGAGCGCCTATCAGACTGGTTCACACGGACATTGTCTTTGTAGCTTCTAATAGAGTTGTGTAGAGAAGTAGGTCGGTCCATATCGAGGTTGAAGCACGTCTGGGAATTGTCCCCTTTCTTTTTGTAGATATTGATTCTTGTGTATCTAAAGGTTTTTTTCACTGTACCTTTGGTCCAATTTTGGGAATTGGTTAGTCTTTTTAGAGGAGATAAATGGCTCGGGGAATTAGCCAGTTGCCGTGGATTTTTTACAACCAGAAAATTCATTCATGTATAGACACACTCCATACTTCATTAATAACAACGAAGGCAAAGAAGCAAATGTAATTCTTGTCACTCTCTCTCTCTCTGTGGCTTGAGATTCAAAAAATATTCTCTTTCTTCCTTTCTACTGATTCTTATTTCTGCCTTCCAAAATGATCGACAACTGTGCTCAAACCACACATTTTGAAAAATCGTTAAACCGAACGGACACTAAACAAATTATGCATATTAACATCTTTTCCCTTAACACATCAGGATCATTGAAACACATAAGAATCATTGAAACTATAATCATATTTATAATACAAAAGATCAGGGCTATTTTCTCAAGAGTGCCACACGCTCTTCCAAGATAGTGTAATGCTAATTCTTCTACATCGACACTTTCTTGGCAAATGTCTTAAATTCGTATCAACATTTATGCATTAAACATGGCATAAGCTTTCATCCCGTGACATCTCATAAACTTGGAAAAGGATCCTACCCATTTCAAATTTTCTCCATTTAGTACATTAGAAGGGTAGTGTTATCCAAAAATTTGAATCTCGAAAAAATTTGGATAACACTACCCTTCTAAATGCACTAAATGGGGGAAATTGAGGAGATTTAAAATGAAAAATGATCATTTTCCCATAAACTTAAGTCTCATATTATAAAGATAAATTGCTCATACGAAAAAAGGTGAGTTATAAAAGTTATGAATTCTAAGTTCCACATTAGTTATTCATTAAGTGAGACTGAACTTTATAAGTAATTTTAAATAACTTGAGTTGCAACTTGACTAATCTTTTTGTAATGATAACACATGTAACTAGCCCTTGATTGGTTATAAATGATATCAAAGAAACCTAATAACATTATGTGGCACTCAAACACCCTATGATTGTGACCCCCAAAAAGTTAGTTCCACATTAAAAAGATAAATTACACACATGAAAAGAGTACTTAAAAATATTCTAACGTGACGTAAAAGTAAAAATTATTTTTATATTTAGATCATTTGTTAATTTTTTTGTTTTAAAAAGAAAAGACCAAAAATAATAATAATAATAATAATAACAAGCGGAACCTTTTTTTTTTTTTTTTTTTATTTGACCCCAATGGGCAAACCAGTTTCAAGTATGCAATGGAACCAGAAAGAAATCTTAAGAACTGAGAAGTTGCTGAAAAGTGGATCAATGCTCAAGGTGGAAGACATATTCTGTCAATCGCTGCAATTTAGTGGCATCTAGTTTCTGCTCCGTCACAATAGTCTGCTTCTTCACCGTAAGCATTCGGGAAGCGGGGTCCACAACCCAACCTAGCCGTAGAACATCTGCTTATGACAACCAAGAAAACAGCCCATTAATTAGCAGTCTATCTTACATGCTCTATAACATCCAAAAACCCAACATGCAGTCATCTGCAATCATCCTAGACGACAAAAACCTAACACTACTTTGCAGCAGCAGCAGCAGCAGCTAAGGGAACAACCCAACACTCAAGCAAGCATTCATTCAACGAACAATTAGGTTCCTAACTCAAATATTTCTTCAGTAGAACCATCACAATATTATAGGAAATGGCAAATTATTGCATTTACAAATCAACTTAGCATAATTGGACCGTCATTAAGCTTCGTTTTTCTCCCAGGGCTACCTTTTCCCATAAGGTCCGGCATAGGTTCTCAGGATTTTCAATTGGCTATTTAGGCAGTACAACATTTTTTCAATTGACAATATGAATTATGCAAATGAAAAGAAATTTAGGGGGGGGAAATACCAAGTAAATATTTTTTTTTTTTTGATAACCCATCCATCACCAAGTGTATGAAGCTTCCATATATTTGAGGTTCTCTTTCTTTCATGTGTCTTTTCCATAGTTACTTATCTTTGTATTTTCTAATTGTGAAGCACAACCAATAAGATTACCGACTTAAATCAGAAAGGATTGGAACAAAGGAAAGAGATTTCTACACCGAGTTAAGAACGCAGCCATATCTGTTTTGAGTCGAACAAAGATAATCAAGAAACTTACAATTAGTGGCATCATCCTCATTCATTCCCAGAAAGAGAGCAGTGTCTTGGATGCTTATTGTAGAATATGCAGAAAGCAGCAGCTGGAACATCCTCTTTGTGTAAAGCTCTGCAAAAGGTTCAGAAGAAGATTAATACTGAGTTGTTAATCCTAAGTGTCATCAGTCATGGTGCCAATCAACTTTAACATGGTAACAGTAAAGGAAGATTTGTAATTCCAGATTATCAGGCAGTGCTTTGAAAATGGAGATAGATTGTGGAAATTTGGTTTAGTTCTCCCAATAACAGAAAATCGTTAGATGGCAAACCACAAACTATTGATCAAGAGATCACCATTTGCCCACCTAACCACAAAGCTACAAAGGTCAGTCATGCAATATGATAGAAAACAATACACTAAAGTTGCCAAAAACCGTTATTTGAGTGTTTTGTCTACCATTTTATTGATAAATATTGAATTCAAAATTATCCAAGAACTTTATAACTAAGACGTAGTGGATTTTGTAATTTCCTATTTGTCATCATTACAGGAACTTATACTGAGAAAACACACCTTGTTCCCTTTACATCATTGTGGTTAGGTCAGCGAGGCATCATACCAGATACATACATAAGCAAGAGAATACAATTTTAACTAGTGCAGGATCAGGAGATATTACAAGTTGCAGAACATTTCTGTTCCTCTACTCAATGGCTGCAATAATTTAAGAAAAAAAAAAGCACTTCAAGTACAGAAAGTATACAAGAAAAAACAACTAACTAAAACGAGAAAAAAGATCAAGAAAGTCATAAAGACCAAGCACATTAAGAAAGTCTAAAGCATTTGTCCAAAGGTAAAGAGTATTGAAAAAGAAAGACTTAAATTCCACCATCGTCCTCTCATGGTCCTCAAAACATCTATCATTTCTTTCACGCCAAATACACCACAAAATGCAAGATGGCACCAACTTCCACACTACTACACTCTAAGGTCTGCCAAATACCCCTCTCCAACAAGCAAACAAGTCCACTACTTGTCTAGCATAACCCAAGTCAGCCCAACTCGACTGAAAATAGAACTCCATAAGGTACAAGCAAACTCACAATGAAGAAAAAGATGATCCACAGACTCCCAACTGCTCTTATACATACAACACCAATAGACCACAATGACATGGTGCTGCTTCTTTAGGTTATCCATGGTGAAAATCTTCTCCGAGGTAGCCAGCCAAGCAAAGAAGGTTGCTCTCAAGTAGGCCTTACTGCACCAAAAACTCTTTCAAGGACAACGTAAACATATCTAACGTCAAACAACCCTCTCTTGGAGGGGGCCCAACAGAACTTGTCTTCACCTCCCCATCTCAATCCAAGGGAGTACAATAATTAAAAAATGAAGCAATGACATCCACCTCCCAATCATGAGCCGCTCTAATAAAACAACCAAATGATCTGCTACGGAAGCATCCTTAACAATAGTACTATATAAATCCGAAAAAGCTTCCTTTAGGGCTTGATTCCCACACCATAGGTCATGCTAGAATCTAATCTTGGTGCCATCTCCCACCTCAAATTTGACATGACTTTAAAAATCATGTTGAGGTCGTTGACACTTGAAACCCTCTTCCTGAATATCCAGCATTTCCCAACTTTTTCTTCAATAGCTACCTCAAATGATTTCTTTCATTATTGAGTCCAACCATACTATTAGGCTGATATTTCATTTTCTATTACTTCAAACTTGTCATTTGCATCACTATTGGCACCACAGCTGTCTGCTAATTCTTTGATGCATTCTGAAGTACTATGGTGTTGATCTCCATACTATCCCATACCATCTCCATACACCAGCTAGCACTTAATCCTCACTATCACCATCCATGTAATCTGGAAAAAAGCATGGCTTCTTGTAACATCATGATCCAACATGTTACTAGAAAACATCAATACACAACATACTCAGAACAATAAACATGACAATTAAGGAGCACCGACTTTTAGTTTCAAGAGTTCACTGACCATCTTAGTTCAAGCTTAAATCAATCTGAATGTTCCAACTTGCATTCACTGTAATCTTCTTTTGCTTCTAACCAATATAGGACCTCTTCTTCACATAATTTCTTAGTTTAGCAAAGAGTGACTCAAATATTCTGTAAGCTATAAGACTTTCAACATGGCGGGGGTTTCTCGTTTTAACAAAGAACACTCCTCAGGCCTCACTAAAATTTACTCGCTTAAAGTCCAACCTCAGCAATTAGTCCTCTAGATCGGCTATTCCCCTTCATAGTTGTCAGGCAAGTCTTCATCTTTAAGAAGAGCGTCTAAATTTACTCACTTAAAGTTCAACCTTAGCAATTAGTCCTCTATATCAGCTATTCCCCTCATAGTTGTCAGGAAAGTCTTCATCTTTAAGAATAGCATCTTTATTGGACTCAGCAAGGCCCTCAATAGAGGAACTGAAGAAGGGTCCCACTAAGCAACAATAAAATCAACTAACATAAATGAAGGATGACACGGAGAGTGACAAGGGAATTGAAAAAGTGTCAGATGAGGAACAGATGAAACTAGAGAATAAAGCTCCCCTCCAAAAGAGGGTTGTTCGATGTTAGATCCTTGAAAATGTCCTAGTTTGTAACGATGGCTTTCTTTTCCCTTGGAAAAGTGTTTGGCAAACTAAGTTCCTTTGAAGGCAACTTTTTTTGCTTGGTCGGCAGACCTAGGAAAGAACCTTACAATGGACAATCTTAGGAAGTCATATCATTGTGGTTGATAAGTGTTGTATGTGTAAAAGGAGAGGGAAATCCGTAGACCATCTTCTTCTCCATTGTGAGGTTGCTTGTGCTTTATGGAATTTTTTTCAAGCGCTTTTGGCTACCTTGGGTTATGCCTAGACAAGTAGTGGACATGTACGCTTGTTGATGAACTAATGTTGTTGTATGAAAGATGGTGTGTTCATGCCTTTTATAGTATCTATGGAAGGAAAGAAATGACAAAAGTTTTGAAAACCGTGAGAAAACAATGGAGAAGCTTAACTCTTATTTTTTCAATACTCTGTATTTAAGACAATGTTGTTTCTCCTTTGATGTTTAATTATCATGATTTCCTTTTCTTTTTCTTCTTCTAGTTATGTATTTTCTCTTGTATATTTCTTGGATGCCTAGGGGTACTTAACACTTATAATATTATTTCGATTAATAACAAAATTAAATAAATTTTTTGAACAGGGGAGGGGGAATGAGACATTCAAACTAGTGACTTTTGCTTCATAAGGTGTGGTCCCCAACCAATTAACCCTTGCGGTCAATATCTATAAAATCATAAATGATAGAGCATGACAATCTTTTTAATTCTCTTTTACTTCTGATGGCTGAATTGGAGTTAGAAACCCACTCGTCTCAATTATGACTCGCTTCAATGATTGTTAGCAACGCCATGAGTTCTCCTTCCAACCCCTCACATGATAATCCAACATAATGGTGGATGTCCTTCACCAACTGTAGGACCCAACTTGAAGCCCTTGGTTTTGAACGCTCAATTTTGACAAACACACCAGAGGAACAACAATTCAGAGGGTCACAAAGAATGCGTTCCTCCAAAGAGTATAACACCAATTTCGAACATGACATTAATTTCTACACAACACACATCAAGCCAAGTAGCAGAATCTTTAACACCCAAAAAAATAGCATCTCCCTCCCTGGGAACCAACCCACTCTCCATACCATGATACAAATGACCCTAGGCTGCACTGAGAGTGATGAAAACGGAGGGAGATTCAATCCCAACAATCCCCTTTTTACCATCAGTACTCAATTAGAAGAATTAGGCGTTACCTTATCAACACAAAGGCCAACACTGCCATATTCCGCCAAAACCATATATCAACCATGACGATTTGGGCATCTTTGTGCAATAAAAGGAGTGTTGCCAACCTTCCAGGATTTCACAAACTCCTTCAATCCTCCTCCTCAAATTATAGCCCCACCGTCTCCAACAATCATGCCACACTAACCTTTCCCAAATGAATGCACGAGAGACATCCCTACTCCTTTCAACAATTCTTAACACTAAATACCTTTCCTCTGCCAAAAGCATAAACATTTTGGCTTCCACACACACACAAAAAAAAAAAAAAAAAAAAACCTTGAATACCCCATCACAGTTGCGGGCCAAATAACTAGGGGAGAAAGAAGCAAGTAGGTTTCTTAAACCACATGACAACATCCCCTCCTGATGCAACCCTTTAAAGCTCCCAAGAACAAATTTTCATTATACAATCAATTTATCCTTTCATTAACCCTTTAACTTCGGAATGCCTGTCCACTTGCACTTTCATTTGCTTCATCCATGCAAACTGAAACAATGTAGGGTTACATGCTTCCTAAATCTCTTGTACCCCATTTGCTTGTTCATTTTCATATGAATTTAGTTCTTATAGAAAGAAAAATGCTTCTAAACTACGGAATCGAGAAGAGAAGAGAAATCAAAAGGAAAAAGAAGAAGAAAATGGAAGAAAGGGCGCCGGAAGGAAAAAAAAAAAAAAGAGACTGCCCCTCTTACTTGTGGTCAATAAGTCTCTCATACTCAAACCCTATCTGATAAGTTAGATTCAATATCAATAATAACAAAGTATCAAGATTCTTGCCAGCCACCAGAGATAAATGAAAAACATATATAGTCTCGCTATCATTCATCCACCATCCAAATGATTGATTCTTAACTCTTGAACATCAATACTTCCCCACCAAAAAACAATTAAAACAGAAAAATAAGTGTCTAGATACTAATCGGTGCCATTGTGCAAGATGAAATTTAAAATACTAGCCTACATATCTGTAGATACGAATAACGCTATTGTGTAAAATGTAATTTAAAAAACTTGCCTGAGAATGCAGCAACAAGACCTTGAATTTCTTGACTCCAATCAAACCCATGAATAGCCTCATGCACAGCCCCGTAGTCCCGTGTCCATAGCTTCTGACCAATTTTCCAGGCCGCAACCAATTCAGGTTGGCTCTCCTTACTTGTAGAAGGTATTGATTTCCAGAGAAACCGCGCACTGTTTCTGCAATATACCACCCCCACAGAAAAGAATCCTGAATACAACTAAGACCCCCACTCACTGAAGAACAAAAAAACCAAAACCCATTGTTGCAAAACAGGGTTTATTCCAAAACCTCAATCAGGAAAAGGACATCATACCAGAACCGTAAAATTTAATAGCAAATAGGGTTGGCTCGAAACCCCTCAAAAAGTAAATAAATAAATAAAACCCTTCAAACCCTGTATTGCCAAGGACATTAACGCAAAAGCCCAAAAATGCAGAACCGCAAACCGTACACTCAAAGACCATATAGTAGGGTTTTGGAGCTCACGGATTCAGCAATCTAAAGTTCCAAATACTGAAGAGGAAAAAAGAAAAGAACTTACATATCATCAGCGTAAATGTGGCCCAAAAGATGAATGGCGTAGGGCCATTGATCCTGATAAGCAACGCCCTCTGCCGCTGCCTGTTCAGAATACAACTAAATAAGGGCTCAGGGTTTATCCAATAAGAAGAAGAAGAAGAAGACCCAAAGCAAGGACAAGTAGAAGAAGAAGAATTGCCTGAAGCAAGAGGTTGTCGCAGATATCAGCGATCTTTTCGTACGAGTTGGACGCCAAGGCGTCTGTGAGGAGACTAAAATCCATGGTTTCTCTGTTAATTTTTACAATCGGAGTAAACTATAGAATTCATAGAGAGAATATGATGAGTATTGGGACGCCGACGTTTCTACCACCGTAGCAAGCCCAAAAATCTTATGCCCACAGCAAATAGGTTTTGTTTCGTTGGGCTGGGCTAGTCAGCGTTGCGAGACCCTATGTTTCTTTTTAGAAAAATGATTGGAGTGAATATTTTTTTGAGAGCCCCTATTATCACATCCATCATGATAATACTTTTTTATGGCCTTTAATTACTATGTGACACATCATTAATTTAAGAAAAATGCAAAAAATAAGAGTGAGAACAATCACACCAAATCAGAAAAAAAAATAAAAAAAAAAATAAGGCCCAGGTCAGACCCACGGACCCATGCCACCCGCCTCAAAACCCGTTTCTAATGCTTCAAAATCCATTTCTAATGCCCCAAAACCCGTTTCGTGTGCCCCAAAACCCATTTCTAATGTCTCAAAACCCGTTTCTAATGCCTCAAAACTCTTTTTTGGATTCAAAATTAAAGCCTAGAGGTGGAAGGTTAACCCTTTAGGGATTTTATAACCTTAAAATTTAGTGTATTTTGGTCCAACTTATTTTTGTACACTTTTTTATGTTTTTGCTTATGTGTCAATTATTGATTGGGAGCTGTAAAAGGGGTGTTATCAAGGATGGTCCTGATAAAAGGTTTTCTCTATTTTTTTTCATTTTATTTTACAAATTAATTATTATATTTGTAGATCTCACATAAGTTAATGGTGGAACCCAAAAATTTAATGATTGATCTATTAAATTTGTAAAAAAATATTGAAAAAATATAGGCAAATTATTGATATCAATCATTTCTCCTCTTTTTAATATGTATGAGTTGTAAGTCAAAAAAAAAAAATAAAAAAAAAAATTTATGAATAGAGGAGTTACACAACCATCTTTCAACCTTTTTTTTTACAAATTCAATAGATCTACTATGAAATTTGTAGACTCATGTGAACTCTATACAAATTCAATGGTAGATTCATCTATTCATTATATGAAGATGATTTGTCGAAGGCTCACATTTTTGGACTTAAGAAATAAAGATGCACAAGTGGGCGGTTATTAACCGCTAACCACATAATCGATTTGGTCGGTGGATATGCAAAAATCACTAATCATTAAGGACGGTGTGATTTGTAGTTTTAGAGTAGACAAAGCCAATAATAGCTGCTCACCTACCCTTAATATATATATATATATACATTATACACCAAAACGCCGTAGGGTTTCCTCTTTTACTTATTCTTCACTGTTCTTTCTATGTTAATTTCTTCTAGTATACAAATTAATTAATTGACTCTTTTTTCATCTAAAACACTAAAGCTTAAAAGAAAGAAGAAAAAAAATATACACTAAACACATGCCCAAAACAGTCCTAGAATCATCTAAAATAAGCCCAAGAAAGGCTCATATCTAAAAGGCCGCTAACCGCTCAAAATCATTAACCCCCTAATGCAATGCGGTTATGGTTACGAAAATCTAATAATTGCCTAAGGCGATTGTAGTTAGCGGCTAGAGGCAGTAATTGCTAACCACAATCGCATGCACACCCCTACTAAAAAGGGTCGGCCCATATTAAATGCCAAACTAAATGAAAGCCTAATTCGAGAAACATCCCAAGCTCATCCTAATGATTCAACAAAATGGGTTTCCACTAGGGCAATAACAATCTAGATGAACTATGCTAACAAGAGTTTAGGGGATTGTTACAAATTGTTAACAATTGACTAGAGCACGATCATGTACCTCAAGTCGTACTTTCTTGGACATTGTTCAGAGTAAGGTCATATACCCCCAACTATATTATATTGAGCAATTGGCCAACATTAGGTTGTGTATCCCAAATGAGAACATATTGGGCAATTGGCTAGGATATGATAATATACCTCAACATAATATATTGGAAAATTGGCCAACTTATGGAAATGTACCATAAATCAGATTATGTGAGGCAATTGTCCTGGACAAAGTCATAAGTTATATATCCCATATCAAATTATATTAGCCAATTAGCCAGCATATAATGTACCCAGATCAAATGGAATTTGGTAGCTTGCCAGAGCCAGATGGACAACCAAAATAGGAAACTGTTGAGTGTCTATATTCATCACTGGAGCGGGTGACATGAGGAAGACAATGGCTAATACCGCTCCAAAAACAGTCGTCAAATCAAGCAGTAGATACAAAAGAAAGAGGCAAAGGTTTCAACTGGATGAAAGTAGCTAATGGCAGTGGAATATTCCATGAGAACAAATTTTAGTATTTACTTTTTTTAGTAACATAGGTACAAATATCTCATGCACTGTTCAAATAACAAACCCCTAAAATAAAAGCCTTTGAAACTTAGAATTATCCAAAACATCAAAGTATCAGAAACAAGGGAGATTTAACTCCAGCTATATTGAAACTTGCAACTCATTCCCAAAATCAAATGAGCATGAAGAACTCTACAGATATTTCCGTGCAAGGCCACGAACTTTTGTATCAAAGTGTGATGATGTAATGCGAGATCCAGGCAAGTAGAGGGGATTAAGAAGAATCTGAAAATTCCCAAAAACCATATAAGCCAATAAATGATTTCGTTCAAAATGGAAAGCAATGTCAGAATAAGTCTGCTGAATAAGATGTAATCATCATAGATGCCTTTCTCCAGAAAAAAAAAAAAAAAAAAAAAAAAAAAAAAAAAGGGGGCCCTTTCGCAGCTAATGATGGCTACCTATTACAAACTAATCATCTTGAATGTGTGTTGGGGATGCCTATTGACAGATCTAATTCTAATAGCCATTATTTCAACATTACTAGCCATAAATATTGTAAGAGAATGCTGAAATGTCAGAATCGACAATGCCATACAATAGGAAGAACTGAAATCAACAAACCTAGAAAAGCTCTGATTGCCATATATCAGTTTAGACTTGTCATGAGCATGCATAAGGCATAAATTGGTGACATCTACATACCAATTTCAAAGAAGGGAGTTGAGGAATGTTACAGTGAACTGTTGAATAATATTTAATTTTCGAAGAGTCTAGGGAGTGATAATGTAAACCCTCTAGAAGAAGAGCAGGTATCCTAGTGAGCTGTCTCTTATGGCTGTCACAGTACAGAATGTTCATGTATTTTGGCTTTTTCTATTTAATGGATGAAGCGGAATGAGCTATGCAAATCAGTAGCCCCATTTTATTTCAATTTCATCAGTCTCATTTCATTTCATGGTATCAGAACACTGCAATAATCGTGTATAGCAAATAAATTCTACATTCTGTTTCATTTCTCTTCTCAATTCATTTCCTTTTTTTTTTTCTACCACTCTTTTCTGTTTTTTGTTCTGTTTCATTCCACCAAAAAGAACATGCTATGTTACATACTAAAAGAACTAGTATGAGAGGGTAAAAAAAGAATTGAATACAAAAGTTGAAAGTGATAATTTACCTTTATATAGAGCTCATGAACCTCTTGGAAAAAGCTCTTAATTCCATCATCATTACGAGAGTCATGAAGCAGCATAAATCGCGTATGTAAGCTTGGTCAAAGAAAATATCATATTTTCACTGGTATACCACAGAAAACTACAAGAATAAATTAGAGACATTTCACTCTCACAGCTTTGTAGCATGCTGAAACAATACCACAATGGGTAGTAATGACGACAAACAAGACATATTCCATCCAATGTGTTTTTCTTCATGTGTGGTAAGACAATAGCACTAAGTCCATATCATCCTCAGATTCTAAATAAGCACCTTGCTTAAACTAGGGAAAAGGATTTTATATAAATGTGAGGCTAAAATAGTCCAACTTCAACACAAGAGACCACTGAAATTATTCCATTGACCAGAGAAGATCCAACAAGATGGCCTCATCAGTTTGGAGGATTCATATAACAGGGGGATTTGTTTAAAGTGATTTTAGACATCAAAGTTAGCACGACTAAAACAGGAATCAAAGTCTTGCCAATGCATGATGTCAGAGTATTAGATGTAAACAAAAAATTAAAGTTATGTTTCTTTTACGACAAAAATAGAAAGAAATAACTCATATTTTATGCCATCTATAAATTAGTCCACAAGTAGAGAGGATATGACCAGCTGTAACATATACTGACACCACCAAATCATTAAACCTGTCTATTGCTTTCAAGAACCTGTATCAAGAATGTAAGGAAGAAGATTGTTAGGAGGTACGATGATGATAAAAATAAGTGCAACATGAGAATAATGAGCAAAGCGCAGGTGTTACTCTGGAAAACATTGACATATAGATTATCTTGAGGAACAGAACTCACATGGCACTAGTAGTCCATGCAAGATCCTGAACAATATCCAAAGCTGCATGTAATATGAACTGATGCAGTTGAGCAGCATCTTCTCTCTGTTATGAGGAAATACAATTTGAACAAGTAGCTTGTAAAAGGGCAGTAATCTACAAAACATATAATAAGCTCAAAAAAATCAAGAGAGAAACAAAATAATCATGATGGTAAAATGCATCAAGGAAGGTAACAGAACTCCATGAAACAATACAATGAATCCAAATGAAAGCCATATCATGATATTGACCATGATAATGCTTTTAAGCATTATATTGTTTTTCCTTGGTATCAGAGATGGAGTGCAGTAGATTTTTGAAAAATTATTTTTGGCAAAAAGAAACCTTACATGTATGATGTTTTCAATGGTTTTGATTTTCTTGAATGGAAACAAATAGTTTTTCTCAGAATTTCTAAATAGGCCCATAGTTTTTTGTGACTTTTAGTGTTTTCTATTTTACAGTCATGTAAGCAATGCCAAACTAATCCATATTTTTCAAAACTAACCCTGGTTAAAAAACCTTTTTTTTCTGATTGAAATTGAATTTTGTTTAATATTCACCTGGATGTGGAATCTAGATTTCTATTGCATTCCATCTCTAATAACAAGGAAAAAGAATATAATGCTTAAAAGCATTATCATGGTCAACATCATGATCTGTATGCCTTCCCAACGTTTTCATTCAGTTCATAGTCAAAATAGTTTTTAGCACATGAAAAAGAGACATTCAAAAGGCACAAATAATTTACTGTTTGAGAAAGAAAGGAGTAATAAAAAGATGAAATAGAGAATGCCATACTTTAGCCGTTGATCCAACTTCAGCTTCATATATAGGGATGTCATTCCTGCTCACAATGATAAAACAAGCTGTGGTTGCCATTGATAATCTGTAAAGGGTAACAGAGTTGAACATCAGAAAAGAAATTTATGTTTCTGAAATTTCAATGGGGTTGAAACATAACATCATCTAAACAAGAGTTGAACATCAGAAAAGAAAACTTAGGGAATGTCAAGACAAAATGTCAAGACAATTTTGCTAAAGGCAAAATTGTCCAGTGGTAAAGAGTTTTGAAGAAAAAAATTCTTTAATTCCACCATCGTCCGTTCGCAAACTTCAAAACTTTGATAATTTCTTTCCCTCCAAAGACATCGCATAAGGCAAGATTAAGTCATCTTCTGCATTAACACAATCCAAAGCCTACCAAATTGCCCTTTCCAACAAGCAAAAAGATCTACCACTCGACTAGACACAACCCAAGCCAACCCTACAAGGCTGAAGATGGTATTCCATAAAGCACTAGCCATCCCACAATGGAGTAAAAGGTGGTCTACTGACTCCCTACTCTTCTCACACATACAACAACAATCAACACAATGACATGATGCTTCCTTAAGTTATCCATGGTTAGAATCTTCCCTAAGGCAGCCGACCAAGAAAAAAACACCACTCTCAAGGAAGCGTTATTCCGCCAAATACTCCACCAAGGAAAAAGAGTGTCATTATGGGGAATAAGTACTATTGTATGATCTAACATCCAACAACCCTCTGTTGGAAAGTACCCAACAAAGTTTGTCTACGTCACCCAGTCTCAATCCAAATGAGTATAATAAATTGAAGAACAAGATAAAGAAATACACCTCCTAGTCGTAAGCCACTCTAAGAAAGTTAACATTCTATTGATCACTAGAAAAGTCTAAATGATATGCTACAAAAGCATCTTACAATCAGAAAAGACGTCTCATTGTCGTTAATAGATGTTGCTTACGCAAATCAAAAGAGTCGTCCGTCGATCATCTTTTCCTCCACTGTGAGATTGCCAATGCTTTATGGTATGCTATTTTCAGTCGCTTTGAGCTCTCTTGGGTTATGCCTAATAGTGTGGCGGATTTGTTTGCATGTTGGTGGACGGGTGGTCGTTTTTGGAGTGCTGTTGTGTGGAAAATGGTCCCCCTTTGCCTTATGTGGTGTCTATGGAGGGAAAGAAATGAGAGAATGTTCGAAGATCAAGAGAGGTCTTTGGAGGAGCTCAAGTCCTTTTTCTTTCTCTCTTTTTACTTGGATAGCTGCTTGTTTAGCTCCCTTAGCGATTAGTTTTCTGATTCCCTTGTTTTCTTTTCTTCTTCTACTTGGGCGTTCTCTCATATTAAAGGTTGCACCCCTCTACACCTTTTGATATATACAACATTACTTGTCAAAATAAAAACAATGGGCCAAATTGAACAACTTGTAAAAATTGCCTTGAGGGCTTGATCCCCACACCACACCACATATCATGCCATCATGTAATTGTGGAGCCATCACGGACCTCAAATCTAGTAAGACTAAAAAAATCCCCACAACCTCTCCTAATATTCTTCCATAGCCCACCCATGAACCTCTCATGAACATAACGCTAAAGCCACTTCTCCAAAAGAGCTCGGTTGACAAACAGACCTCAACTCACCTTCAAAGACCAGAGAACAAACCTTAGATCAACTAAACAAGTGCAATTTGAACTCATCACCAATAACACCCTACAAAAGGTCCCACTGCAACTTCTCTATGCAATTGGCATCATCAATCAAGAGGAGAAAAAGAGACATGAAGTAGGTAGATTAGATAAGAGAACTTTTAATCAAGGTAACCATCCCAACCTTTGACAAATACATCATCTTCCATCTAGCCAAAGGGCGCTCTATCTTCTCAATGATGCCATCCAAATGGAATTGGCCTTAAACAAAGCTCCCACCAGAAGATCTAGATATTTCATAGGTAGAGAGGAGACCCTACAGCCCAAAATGCTAGACATACCTTCAACATTATAAACACTACATACATGGGATTAATCCTCAAACCTAAAATAAGAACAAACACAACTTACGAAGATGATTTGGATTTGCCCCGCAAAAAATAAAAGTATTATTTGCAAATAAAAGGTGGAAAATGTTGAAGGCACCAACATCATTGACACCACCGAAAAGCCTAATAAGAAATTCTGGTTCACTCAAGCAAAAATCATTCTATTTAACACCTCCATTACAATAACAATCAGCAAGGGAGACAAAGTGTCTCCCTTTCTAAAGCCACGAAAACTACTAAAAAAGCTTGTCAGAGTGTCGTCACCAAAACATAAAAGTGCACTAAAGAAATACAATAGGCTATCCAATAACACCATTTCTCCCCAAAACCACATCTCCTCAACATAAAAAATAAAATAAAAAATAAAAAATAAAAAAAGTCCCAATTGACATGAACATAAGCCTTTCAATATCCAACTTGCATGGCAAACCTGATCCCTAGATCTAATCCCACTATCAAGGTACTCATTGGCAATGAGAACAAAGTCTAGAATCTACCTCCCCTTGATGAAGGCATTCTGAGGCATGGAAATGATCTTCTCCAATACCATTTTCAAAATTTTGGTTAGTATGTTGGCAACAATTTTGTAAGCTCCACCCACTAAGCTAATAGGTTGAATGTCTTTCATATCAAATGCCCTATGTCTTTTAGAGAGTGATGAAGGTGACATTGCAACTTTTTGCAAACATACCTCTAGCACAAAAATCATGGAAAACATTCCTGATATCTACTTCAAGAACATCCCAACAAGCTTGGAAGAATGCCATAGTAAAACCGTCAAGGACATGGGCCTTATCACTTTCCAGGGCTTTCACCATCTCAAAGACCCCGTCTTCTAAAAGCTCTTTCAAACCAAAAGTCTCATCCTCCTCAATGGAATCAAAAGCAAGGCCATCCAACCTAGGCCGCCAATAGTGTTGTTCAATAAACAAGCTATCGTAGAACTGTACAATGTGTTCTCTAATCTTAGACTAATCTGAAGAAACTGTACCATTAACCACCAACTATTTAATGAAATTATTCCTCCTATTCGAATTGGCCACTCATGGAAGAACTTTGTGCACTTGCCACCCTCTATTAACCACAACATGGAATTTTTGCCAACTCTTTTTTCTTTTATATAGGTAAATCATTTATGCCTCCAGCTCACCTCCTCTAGAAGTGTTGTTCTCTCCAAATCATTAATCATTGTAGCCTTCCTCAATTTCTCATCCTCAGCTAAGACTCCCTTTTTCCAAACCCTCAAAAACTTGTAAATCCTCCAAAAGAGCCTTTTTCTTTCTTTCTACATTGTCAAACACCTCCTCGTTGCCGACTCTCAAATCAGCTTTCAAAGCCTTTAGTTTGCGAGCCAAAATGTAACTCGAAGAACAATGAAAGTGATAAGAAGCTCACCGTTGTTTCGCCCTATCTACAAAACCCTTTAATTGTATCCACATGTTCTCAAACTAAAAATACCTTCCATCTCCATGAAGACCTCTGTATCAAGGAGAAGGAAAATGATCCGAACATGGTGTAGGCATCCTCTTATGGGTCAAGTCAGGAAACGGGGCTTCCTAGATAGTCGTGGAATTGGTATTGCTTTAGGATTGTCAGCTTCAGATTGCATGCCGCTAAATTTCATGGATTTAGAACTTCAAAGAATTATAGCTCGATTGTTTAGATCGATGTGGAATTCATTGGGAAAATCCAATTGGATATGAAATTTATTGAATCTTATATTGCAATAACAACCCTACTATAAGTTTAAAAGCTGACAAACATTTTATAGTAACTAACAAAAATAATGGGAGTTCTACTATAACTTAACTATGTTTGCCACATTTACTTTGAGAAACTTCTTGAAGAGCTTCAACAATTTAGTTTGTGTTGAAAATCGACTTTTTTCTCTTCCCTTTGTTATGTCTTCCTTTATAGTGATCCCAATTATATTCCCTCAACTAATTACAACTCAAGCATCCAATAGAGTATCGTACAGCGCCAACAAACATGCTTTGATAAATTTCCACATACATGTTGCACAAACCTACTACAGACACATATTAAGAGCTTCATACCCCAAATATGGTATAATCAAACTAACTTAAATACTGATTCTCTATCTCTCCTTGATCTAACATTGCAAACAGCTAAACTTTTCTAAGTAATTTGTCTAACATATAATGTATCTTAAAATACATATTTAATGCAAACAGATTGGCCATATAACAAGCAACTTTATAAGAAAACTGTGAAAAATAGAATTTGAATTCATATGCCTTGATGAAAGACTACTTGTATTTATCGAACATGAAAGATATTAACCTTCCACAAGCATCAGTTACTATTGTAACATGAGAAATATTTATGTCCACAAGCAACAATCATTCATTCAATTTTAAATGGCTTTGATGTTACTTTGCAGCTTGATGCATCATACCCAACACAAAAAACTCAGTGGCATCATATGAAAATGTCAAAAACTGATAGTACATAACAATAAAGAGGGAAATAAATGAAGAGAACAAATGATACGTGGAAATAGCCTCCATATATCACCCGCCCAGTCGCAGAGCCAGGAGTTGATCTTTGGAGGGGCCGGTGTTTTCTTTTTTTTTTTCTTTATATATTATATATGATAAACGGAATTTAAAATAGAAATGAAATGTTTTATTACACAATGTGTGTAACAAAAATTATATCAGTGAAAATTCATAAATATGTATCAATATTGATATATTAATAAGATAACACGTAGGTCCTTTCAAGTAAAATCACAACCCCGTAAGAGACAATCAAAGTTTATAAGATAGATGATCGAATTACCAATATATGTTACCGATAACAGAACAAATTCAACTATTTATAATGGGTACCACTAACATGTATTATTCCCTTAATTTGATCAAAAGCCTAAAGAGGCTAAACAATATCATAGCACAACAGCAGCAATATAACACTTCCCGAATAAAAAAAGTAAGCAGATTCTTACACTCTAAAACACAAAAATCCATACTTCGCAGTTCATGACCACCCATTAAATGAAAAAAAAAAAAAAAAAAAAAAAAAAAAAAAAAAAAACAAAGTCCAATTATTCAGTCACCGAAAACCCATTTTTATTTTAACAAACCTTTAGTCCAGATTGGGTTTTTTCTTTTCTTTTTTGTTTGTTTGATATGGGTAACTAGGTTCGCCGAATTGAGAAATAATTACATGTCTAACACTAAAAACTAGAGAAGAAAAAGAATATGCCAATAAAGAAGGGGATCAGAAATCTTGGGATACCTCAGTGTCGCTGGTAAAAATCCAGGCCACAATCAGTTCCTGACCACCTATTTTCTGCCCTGAAAAGACATTACACCCATTCAAATTATAAACAATTTTTGGGTGCTCTTATTTCATCAAGGGGAAAAAAAATCAAGGATAAATGCATAAAATTAACCCCAAATCAATTTTAAGGGAAACAAAGGATGCAAAACCCACCTGATATCAGATCTCCGGACCTTTACTCTTACAAGTTACAAATGCTATTTATGCCTTGGAGTTGGAGCGTCTGAGAGAGAGAAAGAGCATTCGAGAGAGACTGTGGGAGAGAGAGAGGGAGAAGAGAAAGGGAGAGAAGAACTGAAGAAGCGTGAGAATGGGGTGGCCACGGAGCAGACCAGCCGAACGAAAAACGAAATTAAAATTGTTTTTTTTTTTTTTGTTTTTGAATAGCTTGGACGGCCTGTTTAATATAAATTGGGACAGGCTTGCATGATGCGGTAGACAAAACTACCGCATGTCTGCGGTAATTTGCTCTGCCGCTGGGATTTATTTTTTAAGGGTTTTTTAACCCTTAAAGTGTAAGGTAAAAAAAATAATAATAATTAACGGTCAACTCCCGTTAATTTTTTTTTTTTTTTTATCCACCAGGGCTCAAAGGGTTACCGACAAGTCTGAGGCCGCAGTTATACTCTGCACTAGTTGAAATCTGGAGGTGGTTGTAAGTTGTATGATGTAAGAAGAAAGGGGTTAATGAAGATGAAATTCAAAATCTATTTTCCAGCAAAATTGCTTTTATCTTTTTTGCCTCATTCCCATTCTTCCACCGTCCCAATTCCCCCTCTTCTTCTTTGTGTAAAAAATCGTTTTGCTTGTGGCTCTGAATGTGTTGTGGGTAGAGTGGAAATTGGTGCTGCAGTTGAGGGTTTTAATCCAGTAGATGTCATGATTTTCGGATTCAACTCTTCTAGAAGGAGCTTGTGAGGCTTTGTTGCAGAAGAGAATTGAGGTTTCTACTCCCCCGAGGATGAAAACTTGCAGTGTAAATGATGTTTCATCCTCAAGGAGCTTCAAAACACTTCCATAGTCATCTTACTGGAGATAAACTTCAAAAGAATGTTGCAGAGGTCCAGAGGATAAGCAATGTAATAATTGATTTTGGGTATGGTGAGAAAAGAGAGAAGACGGCTTGGGGTGGGGTTTGGGTTTGGGTAGAAATAAACAAAAGAAATTGACGGGAGTTAAACGTGAGATTTGACGGTGTTTTTTTCTTTTTACTTACATTATTAGGGCTTCATTTGACAACCGTGTTTGGGCATATGGTATTGGGCAAGTTATTGTACATTCTAGAAGTGTATGCCTGCCAAAAGGAACGCAAGTCAAAAAGCTTCTGAGTTTTGAACAGTAGCAAAACTTTAAAAAATGCGCCCAACACACTTAATCTCTATTCTTCCTAAAATGCCCTTGCAAGACTAAGGCATATTTCTTCTTATTTTCCTTTAGTTCATTTGTCCCTCAGTGAACGTGAGTCCTTCTTCAGTGTCCAACGTTTGTCTGAGCTGCTTCTTCCTCTGTCACCCAGCAACTGTGAAGGCCCTCCACCACGGCTCCACTTACTAAAGCCCGAACTCAAGTAATTTTCTTGAGACATAACAGATTTTAGATTCAGACCCATGAGCGTTTGTTTTTCCCGTACTTATGTCTTTTTTTAACTGTGTTTTATGCCTCTCAAGCAAAAATAGAGGATGATTCATAAGCATTTGTCTTAGTAACAACCAAAACACTACCCAAAAATGAATAAAGCTCATAAGTTTTTTGTCCTTTTTTTTTTTTTTTTTTTTTGATAAGAATAAAGCTCAAAACTTTATCACACAAGACAATACTACTTGAACAATGTATAACAACATAGCATAATTAACAATTTTTTACTTTCCGATTTTATTTTTTTTTTTATTATTATTTTTTTTTTTTTATGTCTCCTTTGCATGTATCTATTTTGACTTGTAATCAAAGTTTAAAGGGCATCTGAACAATTTTTTACTTTCCGATTTTTTTTTTTATTTGTTTTTTTATGTCTCATTTGCATGTATCTATTTTGACTTGTAATCAAAGTTTAAAGGGCATCTGCAATGTGATATAATTTCCAAAAATTGCACTTGTCTGGCTTAAGCTGTGTCTGCATGAGTAGTAGTTTCAACTATGGCAAAATTCTCAGAAAGCTTGATAATAATTTCCTTCAATTGGTCTCTTTTTACTTCGGCTTACAAATGAAGCGTATTTAATATAAAACAACCTCTTCATTTGTTAATACGAAATTAACTATAAAAGTCTCACTATCTAATTTCAATAGATAACATTTAGTTGAACCATACATAATAGACGACCTTTAATTGAAAACCCATACATTTTGTCATAACTGTGGTTCTGTGATTGTAGATGTCAGACCGTTCATCAACTGCCTCCAACTATGGTCACCAGGAGACGCATGTATGCTTCTACGGACTACCATGTCCGCTTCAGACCTCATCGAGTAAAGATAACCCGGGTCGTCGCTACTTTGGGTGCCCTAAATTTAAAGATGGAACTGGAACACATTGCAAGTTTTTTGACTGGGTTGATGACCCTGTCAATGATCGTACCCGCGTGATGATATCTGAGCTGAAGACAAAGAATAAGTTGCTGGAGGATCAACTTCGCCATAAAGAAGCTGTTGAGAGTCGACTCCATTTTCTGCTTATTGCACTATGCGGTCTATGTTTGGCTCTAGCTTCAATGCTCATGTATTTCATTTTTGGAATACCTCAGGATATTGCTCGGCGTAGGCTGCCCTTGTAGGAAAATGTTTATGGCTATAAGACAATCCTATATGTAATAACATAGTGTTACGAAACTAGCCTATTTTCATTGACTCACTATAGACGGTCTATGTTTGGCTCTACACTTCAATGCTAATGTATTTTAATTGTTGTATTCAAGTGTTTCCCTTAGTTTTTCTTCTTATGTTCCTTTTTGTTTTTATCTAATCAGTATAACCCTCTCTTTTATTATAAGTACTTAAATAAAAGAGTATTGCAGATATTCGTGACTATAAAAAATAAAATAAAACAAAGCAATACTAAAATAATAGAGAAAGACAATCTTTTCTGTAGATTGTTTTCACAACCACCATTCGCATATTTAACATAAAAAAAATTGTTTTTATAATAGGCAAACAACTAAACAAAACACGGGAAAGATGAAAGGAGCTGTAAATTAGCCCGAATTTACGGTTGCCACATGTGACTTGTCACTGCATCCCGATATATTACCATGAATTCTTTACTTTGGCGAGATCGGTCCGGTGGTACATCACGTGCAACGTATGAAACAGGTGGCATAGTTGCCACCTGCGAGACATCAATCCATTATTCCCCGTATATCTTCTTTAAAGCGTTAACAAATAACAGATCCGTAAGACCGCAATCCTTTCGAATGAAGTTGTGCACGGTGCAACACGCGATCACAAAATATCGCTGATATCGCATGGAAAACGGAGGCATACACTTCAAGATTTTAAAACGTTTCTTCAGAATTCCGAACGTTCTTTCAACAATTGAACATAGGGAAAAGTGTCTGTAGTTAAAAAGTTTCATAGCATTCTTAGGCGGTATCCGAGATTGACGAAATGTCTCCTGATGGTATCTTTCATTGCGATGCGGGGTAAGGAACCCCTTGTAGCAGCCATAGCCTGAGTCAACCAAGTAAAAATACTCTACAAAAATTCATTGAAAACTAGCACGTTAGACTCGGTGTCAATAGTGGATTAACCAACACAAAACCTACGTTGCAAACTAGTACCTTCAGTTGGGGTGGGGAAGCGGACTTTTGGATCGTGTATACACTCCCAAAAAACTCGGGAGTCATGTGTGTTGCCCTCCCAACCAGCATAGACGTAGGTGAAGTATAGATGAAAGTCAACTATACACAACACATTCTGCGATACGTTCGACTTGTAATCTCAATAGGGTACCTTGTTCTCACCTGTCACGTTTGCGTCGACATGGGTGCCATCAATGGCCGCAATGCATTTTTGGGAGAAAAACGAAAAACCATGAAATCAATAAATAGTACCAATTAACGTAAATGCTATATATTTCAGGAACAAACTTTTTCAACTAAACACTACATTGGTTTTAATATGACTTACCCCAAACCACGGATAATAGCGGCTATCTGTCGTGACATACAGGTGAGGCATCTGCATTGCGGATGGTCGTATGATGGTTTTCCCAAGCCTGCAAAGCGCTTTCAAAACTAGGTGACAATATCGGTTTACTGTTTCTGAAGATCGTTGTATTCTATCCGACACATTCCTATGCGTGTGACTGTGTGTGGCAATTAAGAGAAATGCCGCAACTTGCTCTGTAATCTTAACATAACGACTGCTCTTTAAGAAACCATTTTGTTTCAATGTATTACACAATTTCAAGAATGTACTCGGCCCCATTCGAAATCACTCGTAGCATGTAGTTTTGTTGTCATCGGTAAGTACCCAATGTACCCACATGGAGCTGGTCAACATTGACGTCTTTTGAGGAATTGGAATGCGGCTTATTGATGGATGCATTAAATGGACGTAACATTTTTGCACTAACTCAAACATGCGCAAAAGAAGGATCTCCAATTCATCCCTTAGTGATGAATCCAAATTTGGCTCGTCATCGTCGTCATCCGATTCCTCAATATCGGAATCCGTAAAATCATCACAATTTGTGAAATCACTGTTGTCAGCTACATCCATGTTGAAAAACCTACAATTTTATGTAATGCATAATGTCATGTAGGTCTACATCATATTTAAATATGTGTCATTGGATATTAAAGCCACAAAGATAACATAACACGATAATGAAGTACAGTGGATAACATAACATGATAATGAAGATAACATAACACGTAGGTCTACATCATATTGAATTATGCGTCACTTTAAAACCCGCATACATGTTAGGAAATAGGCATCCATACAGTGCTAAAGTTTAGTAATACACACGATCATAAAAAAGATAATAATGTCTTACAAGCGATGCATAATAGTAAGATAACATCTGGCAATAATTGATTATATCAATTATTGCCAGAGGGCATGAAAGTTGTGATCCAATAACGCTGTCCATCGACATTCATGTTCAATACAATCTCTGTCCAGTGTGGGTCCTTGAGGGTATAACACATATCCACATATGCAGTAGGAGGCATTGACATCTCAGCAGCAAGAGCATTAAATATCTTCATAACCCCTCCAGCGAGACCTTTAGATGAAATGGCCCGGGCAGAGTTAGCGTCCCCAATTGATGGAGAACTGTCGGATATTTTCAGGTTCCGGATGACTGTATCCTTAATGGAATTGAATTCGTTGGTAATCCGAGTGAAAACCTCCTCACCCTTTGTGGAACACTTGCTAGAATGGGAGGATTGCAAATCCAAGTCACATTTCCTCTTTCCCTTTGATTTGCATTTCGGCTTCTGTACGAGACAGCTACGGCCCTCAGTTAGGTCAACGATGGCCGGAGGGAGATTGAGATCTACCTGATTCTCACCATCACAATCGGAGTCCGATGGGGATTGGGTGCTAGCATGTTTGTAATTTCTAGTAGCAGTGGACCCCGTAAAGACGTAGCACATTTTCTCAAAGTTTCGGGGTGGGCCAGTACGAAATTTGTAGTACTTTTTCATTTTCGCATCCTGTTAAAAGAAAAGAAAAAAATTGCAAAAAAATAGTTAAGGTAGCACAACCTCTCTAAGTGGCAAAAGATATAACAATAAATAAACCCTATCAATAAAGGTAAAGGTATACCGTCCTGATGTGTTCCCATTGCTCTGGAGTTGCATGGATCGTCCCAAGGTCATCATCCCATCCAAACCCAGTACCATTGTTGTCTCTCTTAAGTTGCAAGTAATTGGCATGTTTTTCTCTTAGACGACGAATTTTCTCACCAACTTGGTAGTCTGTGTACTGAGTGCCATCCCCCACTTGGTTGTTCACCCTTTGGGTAATGCGAGGAATTATTTTTTTCCCATATGGTGGTCGTGTACCTTTTTCAAGAAATTCTTTCGAAATGTCGAGCAGGCAGTCCTCGTGTTCTTTTTCCCATTTCATGCAAAGGTTGACCCGGCTAACGGGTGGGGAGGGTGAGTGGGTGGAAACGTGCTTGAGAGGGGACTTGCGTGGCATGAAAAAAAACATCTATGATTTGGGAGGATCACGTGTGACAATTTGATAGTTGGCATATATGCATAAATATGTGAAGCATATAGATCCCAACAATAAAATATCGTATATGAATGCAGTTGATAGTTAATGTGGACAAAGAGATCAGACAATGAAAGATAACAAGAAAAACATATTAACAAAATTGTAAACACGAACAAATGTAATGAAAGGATGAGTTTAATTTAACTAGAATAATCAATGACCCTTTTTGGGCAGTACGTCACGTGGCCTTAAGGCGTATCCACCGTACTGAGAAATAAATGATAACCAAATTAGTCACAACACAAATAATTACTTTATGTCTTCATGCACCAAAATTATACAAAAGGAGAATAGGACTGCATTATGTTAAAAAAGATATTAATGAAACCGCAATCTTCACAATAACGTGAATCCAAATAGCAGCAGTTACCCAAACAATAGCAAAATATATCTTCATCAACAATTAATTTTTAAAAAGTAATCCAAATATAAAAATCCACATAGATGGTTTTAGTAATAGATATTACATATCTAAATATATCAATGTAAAATTGTAGTTACATACCTCCTAATACTTAAGTGAAACAGAAAACATAGAGAAAACAATCCAAAAAGACAATAAAAATGTAAGAACTTTACATATAAAAGATATTAAGGACATGGACAACGGTTTGATTCCAAAACAAAATTGTATTAAACTTTTCAATCTTTAAATTCCTATAATGATATTACAGGTTTTGTGTATGAGTGGATTTTTATAGCCACGGGTTTTTTTAAAGGCTGTTTATAGATTGTTACCACTTATTTTAAGGCTTTTGAATTATAAAAACGTGGTCATAATAGGAGACTTACACCTACTAAAAATGAAAAATATTTTTATTTCTATCTTTTGTTCATCTCCATACAAGTTCATAGGGTATTTTTATATCCAACTCATTGTTAACGTGCTCCACGATGCATTTGCTTTATATTTTTTGAGCTTTATGTTAATTATGCTATATTATTATACATTGTTCAAGTAATATTGTCTTGTGTGATCAAGTTTTGAGCTTTATTCTTATTAAAAATAAAAAATAAAGGGACAAAAAACTTATGAGCTTTATTCATTTTTGGGTAGTGTTTTGGTTGTTGCTCAGACAAATACTTATGAATCATCCTCTATTTTTGCTTGAGAGGTATACAACACAGTTAAAAAAAGACATAAGTAAGGGAAAAACAAACGCTCATGGGTCTGAATCTAAAATATGTTATGTCTCAAGAAAATTACCTGAGTTCGAGTTCTAGTAAGTGGAGCCGTGGTGGAGGACCTTTGCAGTCCCTGGGTGACGGAGGAAGAAGCAACTCAGACAAACGTTGGACACTGAAGAAGGACTCACGTTCACTGAGGGACAAATGAACTACAGGAAAAATAAAAAGAAATATGCCTTAGTCTTGCAAGGGCATTTTAGGAAGAATAGAGATTAAGTGTGTTGGGCGCATTTTTTCAAGTTTTGCTACTGTTCAAAGCTTAGAAGCTTTTTGACTTGCGTTCCTTTTGGCAGGGCATACACTTCTAGAATGTACAGTAACTTGCCCAATACCATCTGCCCAAACACGGTTGTCAAACGAAGCCTAGAACAGAAATCTCAGCGGTAGAGCAAACTACCGCAGATAGCCAAGTGGCCCAAGTCCATATAAATTTATTATATACTCTAAATCCAAACCTTTTTTTAAAAAAAAAAAAAGACAACCCTTCTCTCCATCTTTCTTAGCCTTCCTCGAACAAATAGCTAACTGGGTTTGCTTCAACTGGATTTGACCCTTGGGTTTCGCCATTGAGAGTGGCCAAATTACCTTTAAGGGCCCATTGGAGGTGGTTAAAGTTACTCCCATAGCTCAGTTGGGATGACCGGCCATTCAATACGGTAAAATTGGGGTGGCTGGTATTTTTTAATTAATTATTTTATTTTATATTTTTTAAAAAATTTACATAATATTTTATTATTTTATTATTAATGAAACGTGTGGTTCGTTGAAAACCCTTAAATAACATTGAATGGCTAGGATTTCAAAAAATTTTGATGGGCAATTTTCCCACGATTAGGTATCCTTACCCGGCTTGGAGAGGCCACCTGTTTAGAATTATTATTATTTTATTTTTTTTCAATTCCTTGCAGGGCCACGGCCACCTTGGCCGACATGTGACTCCCCCACTGAATGAAAATTAAAGGCTTCATTTGAAGTTGAATGCTTCAAAGAAATATTGCAAGAAGAAATCACAAATTCTTCTAATTCTCTCATTTATCAAAGGAATAAAAAAAATTAATTAATTTAAAAAAAAAAAAAAAAAACAAAAGGGTTAAATACTAAATACCTTCTTGGGGTTTCACAACTTTATTTTTTTCCTCTTAGGATTTGATTTTTCTCACAGGAGGTCCCTGTAGTTTTGATAATAGACCAAGTTAGTCATCCATTAGTTGACTTAACGGAATTCCACGTGGACCAATTAAGTGTTGACACGTGGCACCTATTTAATTTTTTTTTAATTAAAAAAAAATGTATTTAAAAAATAAAAAAATAAAAAAAATTGGCGATGGCTCCTTGGCCATTTGGGGGTGGCTCGGCCAACCCCTTTGGCCATGGGGGTGGCCTGGCCACCTTCATCTGGCCTGATGGGGGTGGCCGAAACCACCCCCAGTGGGTACTGGGGGTGGCTCAGCCACCCCCATGGAGCCAAGGCGGTGGCCGAAACCGCCAAAACCACCCCTAATGGTGGTTGGGGGAGGTTTCGGCCACCCCCTTGGCTCCAACGGGGTGGTCCAGCCACCCGGTTGGTGCCCAAGGGGGTGGCCGAGCCACCCCCATTCGGCTAGATGGGGGTGGCCTGGCCAAAGGGGGTGGCCGAGCGACCCCCAAATGGCCAAGGGGGTGGAGCGAACCCGAGCTTCAACTTAGGAGCGGAACCCAGGCAATCCAAGGAGATCCATGGAGAATCGGGGAAAGCAGTCTATGGTCCCCACCGGGACTACTTTTCAACCTACTGTACCCAGGGGAAGGGTAACCGGAGGTAGCAGCGGTCAGAAACAACTGGTGGCCATTCCACCTCACAACAATCCTTATGTGAGACCTAGACCAGAAAAGTGTTTTAGTTGCAACCAACTAGGGCATCAATCTAATCAATGTCCGAGAAGGGAAATGGTGAACCTTGTTGAAATCGGAACCAGAGAAGAAGTTGAGGATTACGAGGAGGAAGAAACTGGGAATGATGAGCTTGGATATGAAGCCACAAAAGCTTTTGCAGATGAAGGTGTCTTACTGTCGCAGTCCTTGGTAATCCAGCGGGTACTTTTACTTCCAGAACAAGAAGACCAAGCTCAAAGACACAAGATTTTTCCCACTCGTTGCATGGTCAACCAACGAGTATGTGATGTCATCATTGATGGAGGCAGTGGAGAAAATATAATGTCTAAAGTGATGGTTGCGAAGTAAGGCCTCACTATCAAGAGACACCCGGCACCATACAAGATCGGATGGATCAAGCGGGGCACAGAGACACTTGTTACCAAGCGATGCCATTTCATGTTCTCAATCGGTAAACACTATTCTGACTCAATTCTTTGTGATGTCGTTGAAATGGATGCTTGTCATATTATCTTGGGAAGGCCATGGTAATATGACGTGGATGCCCAACATAAAGGCTGGGACAACAGTTACATTGTTTTCCGAGATGACCGAAAAATCATCCTCCGACCATTGAAGGAAGACCCGGATGTAGTCCCAACTCGGGTCAAGAAGCAGCTTATTTTGGTGACAAAAGCAGCTGAGCTTTTAGAAGAAGTCAAGGATGGCCGGAAAATACTTTCTTTAGTACCCGAAGAACCAACCCTTTCGACTGAACCAGCTATTCCCGAGCTAGTGCATAGATTTTTTGAAGACTTTCAGGACATCACTCTAGAGGAAACTCCAGAAGGACTTCTGCCCATGCAGGACATCCAACACTGCATTGATTTAGTGCTAGGAGCTAGTCTTCCGAACCTTCCACACTATCGGATGAGTCCTAAGGAGAATGAGATCTTGCAGGGGCAAGTAGAGGAGCTCATGAGGAAAGGGCACTAGCGGGTAGGGCTGTAAATGAGCCGACACACTCGACAGCTCGCTCGCTACCCGCTAGACTAAGCTCGACCCGAACTCGAGCTCGACACTGTACAAGCTTGATCGTTACTGTTGAAACTCGCTCAATTAGCTAGTGACACATACCCGGCTCACTCGATTAAGCTCGCCAGGGACTCGTGAGTTCGACTCGTTTAACTCGAGATCGGCAGGCTCGCCCGAGCTCGTATAGGGATTGTGAGCTCGACTCGTTTAACTTGATAATCGCCCGAGCTCGTTAAGGGATCGTGAGCTCGACTCGTTTAACTCAATAATCACCCGGCTCGCCCGACTCGTTTAGGGCTCGTGAGCTCGACCCATTTTATCATCCGACCCGACCCACACGTCAATGTAACTAAAAAAAAAAAATTAACCATGTTATTAATCAATAATAATCATAGCTTCAATATGTATACAATTAACTAATTAAGATCTAAGGCTATAGCATAACTAACATTATATAGACTATGTTATTATTTATAGGTTAATGTCCAATGTCCAATTAATTAGTTAATAATAATAATAATAATCATAGGTTCAATGTGTGTACAATTAACTAACTAAGATCTAAAGGTACAATATAAGTGTATAACTAAGATTGTATAGAGTATAGACTATGTTATTATTTATAGGTTTAATGTCCAATTAATTAGTTAATAATAATAATAATAATCATATTCATAGGTTCAATGTGTGTACAATTAATTAATTAAGATTTAAGGGTATAGTATAAGTGTATAACTAACATTGTATAGAGTATAGACTATGTTATTATTTATAGGTTTGATGTCCAATGTCCAATTAATTAGTTACTAATAATAATAATAATAATAATAATAATCATATTCATAGGTTCAATGTGTGTACAATTAATTAATTAAGATTTAAGGGTATAGTATAAGTGTATAACTAAAATTGTATAGAGTATAGACTATGTTATTATTTATAGGTTTAATGCCCAATGTCCAATGTCCAATTAATTAGTTAATAATAATCATATTCATAGGTTCAATGTGTGTACAATTAATTAATTAAGATTTAAGGGTATAGTATAAGTGTATAACTAACGTTGTATAATTCTCAATGTGGCTGGAATTGGATCTATAAATAGTTACGAGAAGTACCTAGGCTTACCTGCTCTTATAGGGAGGTCTCGCACACGGTCTCTCGAAAGCATACAAAGGAGAATTTGGGACAAACTTCATGGTTGGAAGGAAAAGTTTCTGACTTCGGCAGGGAAGGAGATCCTCCTCAAAGCTGTAATTCAAGCCATGCCAACATACACGATGAGTATTTTTCAACTCCCCAAAACACTGTGTCAGAGTATAAATTCAATGATGGTGAGATTTTGGTGGGGGCACAAAAGAAAACCTCTCTCGTGTTGCCTGGTTGAGCTAGTCTAAAATGAGCAAGCAGAAAGACAAAGGTGAACTGGGTTTTCGTGAATTGGAGCTGTTCAATCGGGCGATGCTAGCAAAACAAGGTTGGCGATTTATTCAAGATCCAAACTCACTGGCAGCAAAAGTTTTTAAGGAAAAGTACTTCCCTCATAGCTCTTTTTTGGAATCCAACTTGGGTAATAAGCCCTTGTACGCGTGGCGTAGTATCTGGCAAGCAAAATATTTATTGGCAGAAGGCTTATTGTGGCGAATCGGGGATGGAAAGTCTGTGAGTGTCTGGAAGGATCGTTGGCTTTCATCACCTCTCTCAAGCATGGCCCACTCTTCCCCTAGGACTCTCCCAATGGAAGCGTTGGTCAGTGACCTGCTTGACCCGAATACCCACTAGTGGAACTGTGAACTGCTAAAAGAGAATTTCTCTGAGGAGGAGGTGGAAAGAATAACAAGTCTGGCTGTTTGCCCCGGCACTCAACCGGACAAGCTAGCTTGGGGGGAAACCAAAAATGGCGAGTTCTCTATTCGCAACGCTTATCACCTAGCTAAGGCCATTTCTGAGAGAAGGCAGGGGTCTTGTTCCACTGAGGCAAGTCATGGTGATCTTTGGAGGGCAATATGGAAGATAAAGGGACCAAAGGTTACACAGCTTTTTTTGTGGAAAGCTTGCCACAACATACTACCTACGAAAGAGAAGCTTCTGAGCCGAAAAATAACCACAGATCCTTCATGCTCAATTTGTGGACTGTATCCGGAATCACTGACTCATATATTATGGAGTTGTCCCTCTGCTCGAGATGTCTGGTTGGAATGCCCTCGAGCTTTGCAAAAGTACACGAGTGACGATGGGGAGTTTCTGGACCTGTTCCAAACTCTGTTGGGACGACTAAATGAGGCAGATATACAGCTGTTTGCGGAGGTTGCGCGGCAGCTATGGTTTAGACAGAATGCAGTCGTGTTTGGGGGGTCTTTTACAGCGCCAGCTACTGTCTTACGGATAGCAAAGGAGAAAATACTGGCTTTTGAACTGGTAGAGGCTGGACAGCAACACACCAACCGAAACTCTGAGGTTTCATGGACTGAGGTCCCATGGAGACCGCCACCTGAAGGTACGATTAAGATCAATTGGGATGCATCCCTATCAAAAGAAGAAAATCGGATGGGCATTGGGGTGGTGGCCAGAGACCATGCTGGCTGCGTAAGGGCTTCTCTATGTGCGTCTAGGCCCTACATGGCGACATCGGCAGATGCTGAGGCGATGGCCCTATGGTATGCCACGGAAGTCAGTCACCGGCTACATTTGCAGAAAGTAATACTGGAGGGGGATGCTCTGGAAGTGGTTAATAATATGAAGCGGGACGGGTTATGGAGTGGGAGCTATGGAATCATACTACAGGATGCCAAAAATAAGGTGAGCAATGGGGTGGACTGGCAGGTGACACATGTGAATCGTCTAGCCAATGGCGCGGCGCATTAGTTATCAAAAGCAGCAATAGCCTTAATGGACGAACAATTTTGGATTGAGGGTTACCACCCTTGTATTCATGACAGTATAGTGGCTGAGCAACTTTAATTTATGAAATGAAATATCATTTATCAAAAAAAAAAAAAAAAAAACTAACATTGCATAGAGTATAGACTATGTTATTATTTATAGGTTTAATGTCCAATTAATTAGTTAATAATAATAATAACAATAATCATAATAATCATAGGTTCAATGTGTCATGTGTGTACAATTAACTAATTAAGATCTAAGGGTATAATATAAGTGTATATTTATAGGTTTAAATGTTTAATGTCTATTGTGCAATTAATAAGCTATTTAAAAACATTAAATTATATGGTACTAATTTTTTTTTTTTTTTAAATTGTATTAATTAGTATTTAAGTTTTTAACTTTTAGGTATTGTTTAAATTTGTTAACTAATGTCTAATGGTATTGTAAAACAAATGCCAATAATGCTATTAATTCCTATAAACTAAAAGTCTAGAACCATTGTAAAATAATGGTATCCCGTATATTCATAGTTTAGAGTTATGTATCTTCAAATGTATTAATTAATTCCTAACAAATTCCTAACAATGCTATTAATTCCTAACAAATGCATCGTCATAGTTCTAAAATAATGGTATTGGTCCAAACACATGTTTTTCTGGAAAAAAAAAAAAAAAAACCAAACACACGTTTAGAGTTTTTTTTAGGGTACTATAACTAACAACTTGTTAACTTAAATAAACGGTTGTGGTTGAATTGATTGAAATTTTATTAAAGATCAACGGTTTAGATCATTTATGGGAAAACGGGGAGGCGAGCTCACATATAATTGTGCACACGGGATAATTCAATTTTTTTGAATTTTAAAAATATCTGAACGTTTACCTAGATTAATCTTATCCTTTCGATTAATTGACATTATTCCATAGCCGTTCGATCTGCAAAGTGGACAACAACTGTATACCACCCTCGAAGAG
Source organism: Corylus avellana (assembly GCF_965113065.1). Lineage (NCBI taxonomy): Eukaryota > Viridiplantae > Streptophyta > Magnoliopsida > Fagales > Betulaceae > Corylus > Corylus avellana. The sequence continues at coordinate 34,860,181 of NC_142491.1, forward strand.
ATATGTATCTGGTGTTCCGCATAACAAGATGAACTTATTAATCGAACGGCCACAAATTAAATGAAAAGTTTTAGATCATAATCAACGGTAAAAAAAAATTATTTTTCACAAATGAAACCGGATTCAATTAATTCACACAGCAGAGAATTACTTCCGGCCTTCTCTTTTTGCACGCAACGCACAGTGAACGAGATTGACGCGCCTCGATTGTGCAACATTTATTTCCAGCCGTCCATTTTTTGGAGATTAAACGTGAACCGCTGGATTGAGAAAATGGAAGCCAGTTGTAACGCATGCCTACGCGTGATAGTTATATGGTGCTCCGATTTGTCTGATGAGCTCACTAATCCAATGTTCTGAAATAAATCAAAAAATCAAAAACATGATTAAACGGTCAAGATGAAATATTGATTATAGATTGCACCGGATTGACCAACTCACGCACGCGGTGGATTAATTTCCAGTCTCGTTTCTTCACGCAAGCATGACAATCAAGACTGACACGTCTGACTTGTATTTCAGCTGTCCAATTTTTGGCTATTAAACTTCAGCCGTTAGATCAGCCTAATGGACGACAGTTGGATACCGCACCTAACCTGAGAGTAATCTAGTGTTCTGCAGGGCACAGTAAGCTTGCTAGAATTAACTGATCGAACTACTCAAATAAAATCACTAATTTGATCTATATAATCGACGGACTATCTAAAAGGGTTACACAAGAATTTATTAGACACGGCCGTATTGGATTAAAAACTTATAAACGCATAAGTGGGACATACGGCATGCTAGGAAAAATTGACAAAGATTGGATCAAATCCAACCATTCATTACTAAAATTGAAATCAGATCCAACGGCTGGGACTTGTTTGAGAAAAAACTAACCTAAAAATCATCTAGAACTCTTTAGTCTCCTCTCACGCTAGGTTCGTCAGTCGCTTGCTTTCTTCTCTCCATTTCACTTAGAACCCTAACGAGCTAGTAACCAGGCTAACTAGAGAGGCAGATCAGAGAGACTTGAGAGTTTGAAACGAAGAGAGGGAGCATTCAATGCGTATCCCATCGTGGAATCGTGGTTGGTTAAATACTTGAATGCCCGCAATAAATCCTTCTCAACCCCCTACCTACACCCTGTTCGTTTCAGATCCTTAATCGTGCCGTTGATGGATCATCTAATATCCATCTAATGGCTTTCTAGCCACTCTTACAAGTTTTGTGAGCCAAACTCTCTTGATCAATCGCGTGAATCGCTGCTACTGCGAACCATAAAAGTTCTCCTAGCCCGTCCAATCTCGCCGCCTAATCCTCATTTTCTTATGTTATTTACATTGTTTTTATTTGATTATTTGTGTTTTTTCTAGTTTTTAACTGTTCTTCTGTTCTGTGACTTTTTTGGTTGTGGTGTGGAAGAGACAAAGATGATTGCTCTTGATTTGACTGTGATGGAAATGGAAATCGAGTACTGGGCTATCAAGTACTCGATTACCATTTTTTTATTCATTCCCAAATCCCCACATGATCCATTCCCCTTATATACTCGAGTGTATGAACCTGATGCATCATGTATGCAAGACTTGCTTGCACGTTACTCGAGTTGTTTGTATTTGTTTGCTCTTGCTTGTTGCTTGCTAACGAGATTCGAACTAGAAAACATTCTGACTTTTGAAGAGCCTCTTCTGCCTTTAACTTTACTGTTTTCGTTGTTCAAAAATTTACTAACTAGTAACTAATGTTGCTAATTTCATCATTTCAGGGAGTCTGGTAGCACCGATTCACTGAATTTGCAAGCTGCAACAGTTTCATTTGCTTGAAGTTTCAGGTTTTTTTTTTAAAAGAAACTTGTTCCGTCTATTTTCGTTAATTGCTGTGTTATAAATTTCTATGTTATAAATACATGAATTGCTATGTTATAAGTTGCTATGTTAACATCAATTGCTACATTATAAATCTGTTAACATGAATTGCTATGTTAGGACTATGACTTTGTTATGTTAAAATGTTTGATATGTCTATCTATAATTCTGATTTTTTAAAATTAATAGATTAAAATTATTTGCTATGTTAGAGCTATGATTCTGTTAGCATGAACTGCTATGTTAGAGCTATGTTTCTGTTATGTTAAAATGATTGCTATGTCTATCTGTGATTCTGATTTTTTTTAAATTAATTGATTAAAATTATTTGCCATGTCAGAACTTAGAACTCATGAATCTGTTTTAACATTTGCTCTCTCATTACTTATTTAGTTATTTTATTTATCAAGCTTTTAAATTTTCAAAATTATTAACAGTTATGGAGAATACATTTCAACTCAATGCATTCAATGATGTTGATTTGGGTGATGATTCACTTACTACCGACCCTACTCCTGGATTTGGTGTGTCTGCTAGTACTAAATGCACACCAGATGAACATGTTAATCTGGTTTCTCCTGTTGTTGTTGAATCTAGGGATGGGGATGGGGATGGGGATGGGGCTGGGGCTGCGGGTGAAGGTGAAGGTGCGTCAGCTGCCTTCCAATGGGAGGAAAGGCAAAAGACTTCCAAAGTCTGGAATGACTTTTCTTCTATTGAAATAAATGGGGTAAAAAAATCCCAGTGTAATTGGTGTAAGATGTTGTTTTCTGTAGGGAAATCTAGTACTACATCCACCCTTAGTAGGCATTTAACTGTTTGTGTGAAGTTTGTGGAGTTGAATAGCCTTAAGAAGCAAAAGACTTTGTCATTTGAACCTAGTGATGGCAATTATGGTTTAGGGACCTTGACAAACTTTAGTTTCAATGAGAAGAAAGTTAGAGAATTTGCTGCCCATATGATACTTCTGCATGAATATCCCTTTAATATGATGGAGCATGAACTTTTTAACAAGTTCATGAGGGCTTGCACACCATACTGAAAAAAAAATTAGTCGTGCCACTGTAAAAAGTGATTGCATTGCCACTTATAACATTGAAAAGAAAAAGTTGAAAACACTTCTTAGTGGGATTGATAGGGTAAACATAACTACTAATATGTGGACCTCCTCCCAAAGGGTTTCATATATGGTGGTTACTTGCTATTTTATGGATTCTAATTGGCTACTCCAAAAGAGGATTTTAAATTTTTGCAATGTACCTCCTCCACATTCTTGTATTGTTATTACTAAAGCTTTAAGAAACAGTTTTATTGAATGGGGCATTTTGGATAAAGTATTTACAATAACTGTTGATAATGCAAGTGCTAATGCTGCTGCCATTGACATTTTGAGAGATGATATTGAGTTGAGGGGTAGTTTGCCTATTGGGGGGCTTATGTTTCATGTTAGGTGCTGTGCTCATATTACCAATTTGTTAGTACAAGCAAGGCTTTCAGAAATAGGGGATATAATAGATTCTGTTAGGCAGGGGATTAAGTATATAGTGGTTTCTGAGAGTCGGTTGAATGTATTTAGTGATATAGCAAAGCGGTTGGACTTGGGTTGTAATAAACTTATTTTAGATGTTCTTACCCGATGGAATAGCATCTACTTGATGTTGAAGACTGCAATTAGGTTCAAGGAAGTGTTTCCTAGATACCATAGAGTAGAGCAAGCTTTTCTGTGGGTGATAAGTCCTGAACAGTGGGATAAGGTTGAGAATGTGAACCAAGCTTTAGCTGTTTTCAATTATGTGACCAATGTTGTCTCTGGCAGTGACTACCCTACATCCAATCTGTTTCTACCTGAGGTGTGGAGAATGAAAGAAATGGTGGATATTAAGGCTGCGGATAAGAATGAATATATAAGATTAATGGCAGCTAAGATGAGTGATAAATTTGATAAGTATTGGGGTGAATCTAATATGGTGATGGCCTTAGCTGCTGTGTTGGATCCTAGATACAAAATGAAGTTGATTAGGTTCTGTTTTCTAATCATTTATCCACTTGATGTTGGTGGTGATAACATAAAGACTGTGCTGAATACTTTGAAGGAATTGTTTGAACTTTGTGTTGCTGCCCATAATGCATCTATCATTCAACAACAAGCATCTGCTGAAGTCATTGCTACTTCTACTACAGTTGCCTCTGTTACAGAGAAAGTTTCTGGTGGTAGATCACGGTTTAGGCAACATGTTAGAAGCAATGACATCATCCGGCCCATAAAAACTGATTTGGATGTTTATCTTGAAGAAGATGTATTCATTTATGATAGTGAGAATGGTGAAGATAGTGATGCAAACTTCGACGCTTTAGGATGGTGGAAGTCCAATGCCTTAAAGTATCGCATCTTATCTAAGATGGCACGAGATGTATTGCCTGTTCCAATCAGTACAGTTGCTTCAGAATCATCTTTCAGTACGGGTGGTAGAGTTATTGAACCCCATAGAGCATCATTATCAATTGATACTGCTCAGATGCTCCTATGTGGTTCAGATTGGGTTAGAGCACTTCATAGCATTAAGAAAAAATCTAGAATACCTATAAGTTTATGATTCTGTTATTTTATTTATTTCCATTTTTCAAGCTCTTTTTTACTTATAATTTCACCTTATTAACTTTGTGTTTGTGTTTGTAGAAAATGGTGGAAGTGGAATTGCCAAATTTGCCGTGAATGCTTTTTTTCTCATTTCTGTGAGGTTATGATTATGTTATTTTATTTATTTAAATTTTCCAAGCTCTTTTTTACTTATAATTTCACCTTATTAACTTTATGTTTGTGTTTGTAGAAAATGGTAGAAGTGGAATTGCCAAATTTGCCGTGAATGCTGTTTTCTCATTTTCTGTGACGGATTCTCTGAAAAAATTGAATATGTTTACTGTTTTCCTTTGCTTATTAAATATGTAATTTGAATGTCACATTTTATTTTGATGTTATGTTCTGTATTAATTGTTATACTTTGCTAGCTTTGTTGGAACTTGGAATGTTGGACATTTGAATTACCTGTTGTAATCTTTATTATAGGTTCATTTTGAGTTTGCATGTAATCTATTAGCCTCTATCATGCATCAACTTGTGTTCATTCTGCCCTCCCATTGTTTTTGCAGATCTGATTTTTAAACAATCATTAAAATGTCCATTTGCATAATCTTAAGTGATAATTCTCCCTTGACATGTTGCAAGGGAGTTAAAAACAGCTAACAATTTTTTTTTTGCATTGAATGCAGTGACTGTCTGTGTGGGCCTGTGGCAACTAGGGCTGTGTAATTTAGTTGCATTTTTCTCATTGGTCTAATTTTTTATCTCTTTTTGAATTTGATTATATTAAATTGTTCATGTAACTAGTTTTAAATCATTGAATGCAAGTTCTTTATGATTCTGTTATTTTATTTATTTCTATTTTCAAAACTCTTTTTTACCTATAATTTCACCTTATTAACTTTGTTTTGTGTTTGGGGAAAATGTTAGAAGTGGAATTGTAAAATTTGCCATGAATGCTGTTTTCTCATTTCTGTGAGGGAATCTGTTTACTGCTTTCCTTTGCTTATTGAATATGTAATTTGAATGTCAACATTAGATTTTGATGTTATGTTCTGTAATAATTGCTATACCTTTGCTAGCTTTGGTGGAACTTGGAATATTGGACATTTGGATAACTATTTTAATTTTTATACCTTTGCTAGCTTTGTTGGAACTTGGAATATTGGACATTTGGACAACCTATTTTAATTGTGTAATCTTTATTATAGATTCATTTTGAGTTTGCTTGTAATATATTAGCCTATATCATGCATCAACTTGTGTTCATTCTGCCCTCCAATTGTTTTTGCAGATATGATTTTTGAAAAATCATTAAAATGTTCATTTGCATAATCTTAAGTGATAATTCTCCATGGACATGTTGCAAGGGAGTTAAAAACTTCTAACTATTTTTTTTTTCATTAAATGCAGTGACTGTCTGTGTGGGCCTGTGGCAACTAGGGCTGCGTAATTTAGGTGCATATTTCTCATTGGCCTAATATTTTCTCTCTGTTTGAATTTGATTATATTAACTTGTTCATGTAACTAGTTTTAAATCATTGAATGCAAGTTCTTTATGATTCTGTTGTTTTATTTATTTCCATTTTCCAAGCTCTTTTTTACTTATAATTTCACCTTATTAACTTTGTTTTTGTGTTTGGGGAAAATGCTGGAAATGGAATTGTCAAATTTGCCATGAATGCTGTTTTCTCATTTCTGTGAGGGAATCTGTTTACTGCTTTCCTTTGCTTATTGAATATGTAATTTGAATGTCAACATTAGATTTTGATGTTATGTTCTGTAATAATTGCTATACCTTTGCTAGCTTTGGTGGAACGTGGAATATTGGACATTTGGATAACCTGTTTTAATTTTTATACATTTGCTAGCTTTGTTGGAACTTGAAATATTGGACATTTGGACAACCTGTTTTAATTGTGTAATCTTTATTATAGGTTCATTTTGAGTTTGCTTGTAATATATTAGCTTATATCATGCATCAACTTGTGTTCATTTTGCCCTCCCATTGTTTTTGCAGATCTGATTTTTGAACAATCATTAAAATGTCCATTTGCATAATCTTAAGTGATAATTCTCCATTGACATGTTGCAAGGGAGTTAAAAACTTCTAACAATTTTTTTTTTCATTGAATGCAGTGACTGTCTGTGTGGGCCTGTGGCAACTAAGGCTGTGTAATTTAGTTGCATTTTTCTCATTGGTCTAATCTTTTATCTCTTTTTGAATTTGATTATAGTAAATTGTTCATGTAACTAGTTTTAAATCATTGAATGCAAGTTCATTATGATTCTGTTATTTTAATTATTTCCATTTTCAAAACTCTTTTTTACTTATAATTTCACCTTATTAACTTTGTTTTTGTGTTTGGGGAAAATGTTGGAAGTTGAATTGTAAAATTTGCCATGAATGCTGTTTTCTCATTTCTATGAGGGAATCTGTTTACTGCTTTCCTTTGCTTATTGAATATGTAATTTGAATGTCAACATTAGATTTTCATGTTATGTTATGTAATAATTGCTATACCTTTGCTAGCTTTGATGGAACTTGGAATATTGGACATTTGGATAACCTGTTTTAATTTTTATACCTTTGCTAGCTTTGTTGGAACTTGGAATATTGGACATTTGGACAACCTGTTTTAATTGTGTAATCTTTATTATAGGTTCATTTTGAGTTTGCTTGTAATATATTAGCCTATATCATATATCAACTTGTGTTCATTCTGCCCTCCCATTGTTTTTGCAGATCTGATTTTTGAACAATTATTAAAATGTCAATTTGCATAATCTTAAGTGATAATTCTCCATTGACATGTTGCAAGGGAGTTAAAAACTTCTAATAATTTTTTTTTCATTGAATGCAGTGACTGTCTGTGTGGGACAGTGGCAACTAGGGCTATGTAATTTAGGTGCATATTTCTCATTGGCGTAATATTTTCTCTCTGTTTGAATTTGATTATATTAACTTGTTCATGTAACTAGTTTTAAATTATTGAATGCAAGTTCTTTATGATTCTGTTGTTTTATTTATTTCCATTTTCCAAGCTCTTTTTTACTTATAATTTCACCTTATTAACTTTGTTTTTGTGTTTGGGGAAAATGTTGGAAGTGGAATTGTCAAATTTGCTATGAATGCTGTTTTCTCATTTCTGTGAAGGAATCTGTTTACTGCTTTCATTTGCTTATTAAATATGTAATTTGAATGTCAACATTAGATTTTGATGTCATGTTCTGTAATAATTGTTATACCATTGCTAGCTTTGGTGGAACTTGGAATATTGGACATTTTGATAACCTGTTTTAATTTTTTTACATTTGCTAGCTTTGTTGGAACTTGGAATATTGGACATTTGGATAACCTGTTTTAATTTTTATACCTTTGCTAGCTTTGTTGGAACTTGGAATATTGGGCATTTGGACAACCTGTTTTAATTGTGTGTAATCTTTATTATAGGTTCATTTTGAGTTTGCTTGTAACCTATTAGCCTATATCATGCATCAACTTGTGTTCATTCTGCCCTCCCATTGTTTTTGCAGATCTGGTTTTTGAACAATCATTAAAATGTCCATTTGCATAATCTTAAGTGATAATTCTCCCTTGACAACTTGCAAGGGAGTTAAAAACATGTAACAATTTTTTTTTTTCATTGAATGCAGTGACTGTCTGTGTGGGCATGTGCCAACTAGGGCTGTGTAATTTTGTTGTATTTTTGTTATTAGTCTATAATCTTTTATCTCTTTCTGAATTTGATTATATTAACTTGTTCATGTGAATCATTTAACTAATTTTAAATCATTGAATACAGAGATTCAGAGAGCCAGATTGTGGCAACTGCAAGTCTGCAACTGGGAACCAAAATTGATGTATCTTGTTTTAAGTAATCTTGCTGTTTATGTTCATTTTGAATTTGCTTGTAATCTCTATTATAGGTTCATTTTGAGTTTGCTTGTAATCTCTAATATAGGTTCATTTTGAGTTTGCTTGTAATCTCTATTATTGGTTCATTTTGAGTTTCCTTGTAATCTCTGTTATAGGTTCATTTTTCTTTTTTGCTTGTAATCTTTATTGTAGAATCATTTTGAGTTTGCTTGCATTCTCTATTTTATGTTCATTTTGAGTTTCCTTGTAATCTCTATTTTAGGTACATTTTGAGTTTGCTTGTAATCTCTATTATAGGTTCATTTAGAATTTGCTTTGTAATCTTTTTTATGTTCATTTCCAATTTGCTTGTAGTTTGTCATATGGCTGCTTGCTGATGTAGATACAATCATACAATTATATTGAATTTTTATGATGAATTTTGTGTTTTTGTTCAGTGATTTGAATTTTTAATTCTTTTTTAACCATTAAATGAGCCTTAAATGGGCTGGGCCACACATTTTAAGGCTCGTTTGACCCTTAAACCAGGCTCGGGCTCGATAAACTGGATCATAAAACGAGCCTTAAACGAGCCAAGCCACACATTTAAGGCTCGTCTGACCCGTTAACCGGGCTCGGGCTTGGGCTCAGGCTCGATAAACTGGAAAGAAATTAACTCATCATTTCCGAGCTCGAGCCGAGTCGAGCCACTCGAGTACCCGACTCGGCTCGAATTTCCCATTCTAGTGAGCCCAAGCTCAATCCTGAACCAATGTATTTTCCAATGAGCCGAGTTCGGGCAATGGGTTTCTAGCTCGGCTCGAGCTCGAGACCGGCTCGATTATTTTCCCCCTCTAATGAGCCGACCCAGTATTGGCAAAGCTCGACTCGACTCAGCTCATTTACAGCCCTACTTGCGGGAGAGCATGAGTCCATGCGCGGTACCGGCCTTATTAGTACCAAAGAAAGATGGGAGCAGGAGGATGTGCGTGGACAGCTTGGCAATCAACAAGATCAAAGTGAATGAACAAATTGTTTGCACGCAGGGTCTCCATGACTTCCCTTACGTGGCTTAAGTGCTCCTCCGGATTGCGACTATACACAAGAATATCATCGAAATAAATCACAACAAATTTTCCGATTAAAGGCTTAAGTACCTGGGGCATTAACCGCATGAATGTAATGGATGCATTGGTAAGTTCGAATGGCATCACCTTCCATTCATAGAGTCCTTCCTTGGTTTTGAATGCAGTCTTCCATTCATCTCCGGTTTTGATTCGGATCTGATGATACCCACTCCTCAGATCTATCTTTGTAATCCTTGCTTTGGACAACATATCAAACATATCACCTATCCAGGGGAAAGGAAACCGATACTTCACTTTGATCTTGTTGATTGCTCGGCTGTCCACGCACATCCTCCAGCTCCCATCTTTCTTTGGTACTAATAAGGCCAGTACCGCGCATGGACTCATGCTCTCCCGCAAGTGCCCCTTCCTCATGAGCTCCTCTACTTGCCCCTGCAAGATCTCATTCTCCTTAGGACTCATCCAGTAGTGTGGAAGGTTCGGAAGACTAGCTCCTAGCACTAAATCAATGCAGTGTTGGATGTCCCGCATGGGCGGAAGTCCTTCTGGCATCTCCTCTAGAGTGATGTCCTGAAAGGCTTCAAAAAATCTATGCACTAGCTCAGGAATAGCTGGTTCAGTCGAAAGGGTTGGTTCTTCGGGTACTAAGGCAAGTATTTTCCGGCCATCCTTGACTTCTTCTAAAAGCTCAGCTGCTTTTGTCACCAAAATAGGCTGCTTCTTGACCTGAGTTGGGACTACATCCGGGTCTTCCTTCAACGGTTGGAGGATGATTTTCTGGTCATCACGGAAAACAATGTAATTGTTGTCCCAGCCTTTATGTTGGGCATCCACGTCATATTGCCATGGCCTTCCCAAGATAATATGACAAGCATCCGTTTCAACGACATCACAAAGAATTGAGTCGGAATAGTGTTTACCGATTGAGAACATGAAATGGCATCGCTTGGTAACAAGTGTCTCTGTGCCCCGCTTGATCCATCCGATCTTGTATGGTGCCGGGTGTCTCTTGGTAGTGAAGCCTAACTTCGCAACCATCACTTTAGACACTATATTTTCTCCACTGCCTCCATCAATGATGACATCACATACTCGTTGGTTGACCGTGCAACGAGTGCGGAAAATCTTGTGTCTTTGAGCTTGCTCTTCTTGTTCTGGAACTAAGAGTACCCGCTGGATCACCAAGGACTGCGACAGTAAGACACCTTCATTTGTAAAAGCTTCTGTGGCTTCATATCCGAGCTCATCATTCTCGGTTTCTTCCTCCTCGTAATCCTCAGCTTCTTCTCAGGTTCCGGTTTCAACAAGGTTCACCATTTCCCTTCTCGGACATTGATTAGATTGATGCCCTAGTTGGTTGCAACTAAAACACTTTTTTGGTTTGGGTCTCACATAAGGATTGTTGTGAGGTGGAACAGCCACCAGTTGTTTTTGACCGCTGCTGCCTCTGATTACCCTTCCTCCGGGTACAGTAGGTTGAAAAGTAGTCCCGATGGGGACCACAGGCTGTTTTCCTCGATTCTCCGTGGATCTCCCTAGATTGACTGGGTTCCGCTCCTAAGTTGAAGCTCGGGTCCGCTCCAACTGCTTCTCTGCACGGGTGGCCAAACTAACAGCTTCAGTGAGTGTGAAGACATGCTGCATGGACACCTTGTCTTGGATTGGCAAGCGCAATCCTCCAATAAATTGAGCCACTTGCTGGGCTTCAATTTCCATCAAATCGTTCTAGGCAAATAGTCAATAGAAATCATCGACATATGCCTGGACTGTGCGAGCTCCTTGCTGGCACTCCTGGTATTGTTGGAATAACCGTTGCTCGAAATCTGGTGGTAGGAACCAGCCATTGAGTAGCCGTTTCATCTTAAGCCAAGATGTCACGGGTCCTTTGCCTTCCCTAAAACGGGAGAGCTACAACCGTTCCCACCAAGCTGAGGCTCCACCCTTGAACTTGTAAGCCACTAACTTCACATTTCTTTCCTCTAGAATACTCATTTATTGAAAGAATATTTCTACCTCCATGATCCAATCAAGGAAATCTTCAATGTGAAGATGACCATCAAATGAGGGTAGATCAATCTTCATATGGTACTCCCTGGATTCCTCCCTGCCGTAGTGTTGATGCCTTGGTGGTTCACCATAAACATCTTCACGGTTGGTAGCATTCCTCATAAAGCCAGCATCTCTGGGCCGGTAAACTCCGTAGCCAACTCCACCTCTGCCACCTCTATGTCTGCCTCCTCCTAGCCCTGCACCGTGAGCCCTGCCGTCAAAGGGTTGGGGTTGATCAATTGGTGGAGGGCGATGGATGGCCCTTACTCGGATCCTGTCATCTCCTTGGGCTTGATCCCGACGAGCTTGATTGAAGCTGGCCTCCAAACGCTCTGAGGCCTCCTGCATCTGTTGCACGGACTGTTGAAGAGTCTGAAATTTGGCTCTAGTAGGAGCCTCCTTATGACGAACTGCGTCGTTAAGGGGGTTGTCACCGATGCGCTGATTAGTCATGATCAGGATAATGCTTGCTCTGATACCAACTGACGTAGCAGAAGACTTGGTAACCAAATGGTTAGGAGCTTCTGCGTCTCCTAACCTGATAATAGCGCTCAATTCGCTTGACACAACACAATCCACAGATTGTAGGGTAAGTTCTCGGCAGAGAAAAGTTGAGAGAATTCTCAGATATATTTGATTGATAAAAGTTGGGATTGTATTGAAAATGTTACAGACTCATTCCTATTTATAGGAAAAGAAAAGCAATAAAAATATTCTATCTAACAAAAAAAAGCATAATAAAATAATCTAAATTATTTTATCCTAAAATTACGGCCTTAACATAATTGGCCCAAAATAGACTCCCATTCGGTTGACAGATCTAACATGTGCTTTGTGGCTCTGATTATTCCTCTACACTTGATATTGTCCGGTTTAGACATAAATTGCGGCCTTCAACTTTGCGGCTTCCTAGCTCTGAAAATATTCTCATTCTTTGTGGCCTTCCTTATCGTGACATTATTCTTTCGGCGCTTGGCAAGTTCTGTAAGGTGTCATGTGATTCGGAGGTGTTATGCCCGGGAAACAAGTTGTCTCGGATCAAACTCGTTGAGCCTGGTTTATGAGGTGCCTGGGTGAAAGAGAAAATCTCACCCGGCAATGTAGATTCCCGGTGAAATTTCCCTTCTCACTCGGTAGTGTATATGTCCGGGTCAGAGAGGAAATCTCACCCAGTAATGTAGATTCCCAGGTGAAATTTCCTTTTTCACCCGGTAGTGTAGATGTTCGGGTGAGAAAGGAAATCTCATCCGGCTGTCCTACATCTGTCTCCCCTTCTTAGAAACAACTTGTCCTCGAGTTAGAACCAGAATCCTTAAGTGGAAAATATTCAAATATGTCCGCTACATTAAATGTTGAGGAAATGACCAAATTCTCTAGAAGATCAACAACATAGGCATTATCAATCATTTTCTTAATGCATGTAGTAATATGGAGTTCGAACTGCAATGGGTTGCAATTTGAATGTGTTGGGTTGAAATCTGAACGTGGGTTGTTTGGAGAAGAAAATGGGGCGTTTGGCTGTGCTTAATTTTCATGCAGGTTTGAATTTTATGCTTATTCCGGTTCAAGAATAGACCTATTTCAGTTTAGGAATTATATTATACTTGTTTGGGTGTTAGAGTTGCATTGTTTGGTTACACAATTACTGTGGTCTCATCTTTGTGAATGCAAAAAAAAAAAAATTCATTTTACCCCCTCTGAAGTTTTAGGTGTTTTTCAATTCAAACTCCAATGTTTAAAAATTGGCAATGTACCCCCCTAATGTTTCAAAAATTTTGAATTCAAACCCTCCGTTACTAATTTTCATCTAATTGGACGGAAATCATCCCACGTGCGTCTCACGTGAGATTTTGATACCCTCTATTCCAATTTTGCCCTCATTAAAACTTATGAAATTGAGAATAATTATGTAATTTCATAGGTTTTAATGAGGCAAAATTAGAATAGAGGATATCAAATTCCCACGTGAGACACATATGGGATGATTTCAGTCCAATTAAACGAAAATTAGTAATGGATTGTCTGAATTGAAAATTTTTGAAACATTAGGGGGGTACATTGCCAATTTTTAAACAATGAGGTTCGAATTTAAAAACTCCTGAAACTTCAGGGGGGGTAAAGTGAATTTAACCAAAAGAAAAAATTAATATTTAAAAATTCAAAAATAAAAAAATAAAAATAAAAAGGAAGGAAATTACTTCACTTGAGTCACCATTTGGGTTAAAATTTGTCAAGCAACTAAAAGAATTGAATCGTCCATCAAACAAGTCAAGCGAGAGATTAATTATGAGTCAATTGAAAGTCTAAATTATTTGAAAAAACGATCATGACGAGAGCAATAATATATTGAAACTCTTCGATTTGGCTATTCCAAGTTTGAAAACATTGATGTTGAGTTGACAAAAATTTGGCAAACATCAACAGTTGAAAAATACTTGAGTCGTTTTGAGCAATTATCGGATTTCACTCATAATTGGACCAAAAGATGGCTGTTAGATAGATTTATCAAGGGTCTTCGCTTGGACATTCGACGTGAAATTAAAACCTATCAACCCCGAACCATGAGAGTTGTTATTTTGTTTGCAAGGAAATAAGAGGAGAGACATGGTGCCGCAACTAGCCAAATAATCAGCATATGCGATAAACCAATGGGCAAAGGCATTTCATCTTTTACATCAAGCCCTCAATGTAGTCCTTACTATTCAACAACCTCAGCTGTTTGCGGGTTTGAATTTTTCTAATGTTGTTTATGGCATTTCCCTGTATTTGCTTTCTTTTTATAGTTGGAAGGCTAAAAAAGTTTTTACGAGTGCTAACTATAGAGCATATTGTTTGGCTTAATGGGCTGCTTCCCACCTAGTGTTTGGAAGCATTCTCATAGGATCAATCATTCTCTCTTCCTTACGAATTAAGAGTAGAAAAGATTCCCTCTTGTAACCTTTTCCCCATTTCAAAAAAAAAAAAAATGACCTTGCACAACTACTGGCATGCAAGGGAAGTCAATCGTGACAGAAGGTAAAAAATTCTGAGTTGGTCTCATCCACATTTATAGATGTCCCCAATAGTGATAATTGTTTTAATATTGAGGAAAACCATGCATCCACTTATGGACAAGGAAGATAAATTGCTAATGGGTGAAGAGTACAAAATGGATAAAGAAGCTGAGATACCATCTCTACAATCTGATGAAGCAGTTAGTTATGATTTGATTTGGCAAGACCTTATGGGAAATGAATTGATACAAAAAAGTCCAATGACTACAACGAAGTGCTTGCTCCAAATTATGAATGGCCACGATACGCCTAGGTTAACGTTGATTCCAAATTTTTCTGAGGTTTTCCTAGTTAAATGAGAAATATTGAAAAATACCATTTTATTCATCTTCTATCACGCTTCATTCCTAAGGTACTACATTTAATGAAGACACAATGCCCGCTATGGGATTGTGGATGCGATTGGAGACATGTTTCATGAATAATCAACCTTCAGGACAAACTTGTGTTTTAAGGGCGGGGAAATGTTAAAAAATAGAAACCCTATATCTTTCTTCATCTCATTTTTCACCCATCTCCGTATAATAAAAGTTGAATTCTTAAATTTGTAGGATCCTCACGTAGGTTTCGCAAATCCAACCATAAATTTGCAAGAAAGATGATTAAAAGAATGATGTGATAAATGATTGGTTATTGCAATGTTTGGAGTGGTTTGAAGTTGTAATAAATTATTGATGGGCTGAAATCATAAGATGTAATAATAAATGATAATGTCATACAACTCCCTTCAAGAGCTTATTCTCATCTCCTTCCATAATAAAGGAGAAATGATTCTCTTTTTTGTGAGTAGTCACAATGTATGCTCTATTGTCCAAGGATGCACAAAATGTAATTTTCATCGGCAATCATCGTCAGTGTATACTAATTTTCAGCGGTCCTTCCATCCAATTGCATCACATACCACCATCTAAGCATCTTCCTCATTCTTTTGGTCATGATTGACTGAATCCATTTGAATCCACTTTCATATTTATTTTAGCTTTAATTTCTTGCAATATAATGACTTGTGGGTGTTTGTTAGGTCCCCCACCCCATCCTATAGTTTTATTTTCTTTTTAAGGTTATGGTTATCTTACTGGGGAAAGAAAAAGAAAAAAAGTTAACATGAATGAATGTCAATGGATCAGTAATGAAAGTCTTCTAAACTCCTTAAGAAAATTCTATTATCACAAAAGTCTTACACTATTTCCAAGCTAGTGAAGAAAAGCTCACAAGATTACATCAGAACTTAGTTTGATTATCAATCTCTCCACCGATAGCCACAGTTTGGGTTGCAGCAGACGAAAAACAGCGTCATACCCTCTTCCCCTCTAGCAGTTGCCTGCACATAATTTCAAAAGGTTTACAAAATTGGAAGCAGTTCAAAAATTCACTCATCATAAACTTAACCAAGGGATTGCCCAACATATATAAACTGCTAAAAACGAAGCTGGAGTGAGGGTCAATACATGGACATTTCATAAAAGGCTACTATCAATATTGAGCAATTAACTAAATCTAGGGATGTTTACCTCAGCTCAAGCTGGAGCTCAGGCTTCCCTGATTCAACTATTAGGGGTGGTCAATGACCTAAAAGAGATGGTTTGAGCAGGTATTTACATATAACACATTCATTGATAAGCAGCTAAACTTTGAACAAATATGTGATGAACACAAATTAACCACAGATTGTGTAGAATTTTATTCTCAATTCCCTAACCAGGCCTCTTGACAAACCTGTGGAGCTCATCCCACGCGGTTCATGAACAACTTGGTTCATTTACAGCTCTAATAAACTATGCCATTCATTGCCCCAAAACAACATTTAACTGCAAAGCAGTGCTACAAGATTGGCTCATCTAGAGGAATATCAGCTGATTATAATTATAATGACTTCTCACATGCCAGACTTTTGTAAAGCTGCTATACCAAAAGTTGAATATGACACGTGAAAAAAATCTCATGCTACTTGTAACTTATATGTTCCAGTATTACAAAATTGATTTTTAATTAAGAAACATGCAGACTTAAAGAGAAAGAACAAAAAAGTGATTTAGTGCACATCATTTAAAGTATCTCATTAACAGAAAAAACTGTAAGTAAATAGTAAGAAACGGAAAGGATGTGAAACTAAATGGAGGTGAAAATGATGATGACATTCATGATAGAGGCTTAGTTCTTCCAATTTTGTTAGCCTACCATTACACAATGACAGAGAATGACAGAGAAAGCTAGTCTTCAATAACTAAACAGAAATCAGTAAGTAGATTTTTTTTTTCTTTTCTGAGTCAGTAAGTTGACATTGTTTGCACAAAGTAGACACTTGAAAATGTTGTAATAAACCACTTCAATTTATCTCGGCAGCATATCTTATATTTCAAGAGAACCCCTTGCATTACTAGTTGGAAAATGCTCAGGTTGTACATCTTATGGATTGCCACGTCAATTTGTAGGAAACTTGTAGTACCCCTAGCAACCCGCTTACTAGTCACTCATGTTTTGAGCACAAAAAACATAAAAACAGACTTGCGTGGTTTATCATCTACCATAAGCCAAAGAGCAGCAGCTACATTATGGTTTCTATGTAATTTAAATGTAACTTCAACTACTATTACTTTTTAAAATCATACTCAGTACATGCATTATGCTTAAGAATACAATCACCCGTTTAGAACTTTGCATATCAAGGAGATAAAATTATTAACAAATTACACAGCTCCAAGAATTCGAGCCATGATTTCCTACGACATCATCGTAATCATTGCACTGATGCTCCATCAAGTGCTTATAACTGTGGGTTCGTGTTTCCCTTTTTTAAGAATATACTGTACGGTTCTCTTTGGTTTTGCAATTCTAAGTTTGTAGGAAAAATTAAAAGATTACAACCATACATTGAGGAGTCAATATATGCATTTTATCTTTGGAATGTGACCCCATATGACAAGTCTACAATTGCTTTATAATTTTAACTTTTTTTCCAAAGTAATTTGAAGAATGAGAGGAGTGGATGAGGCCCATTAAGCTTAATCCTAAGCTGATATAATTGCTTTTAATACCTTTCAGTTCCAACTTCTTCACATATCAATTAAAAAAATAAATATTTAAATTTAAATTAACTCATTCCATTAATTATTACAGACAATTTGATTCTAGCCATGATAGCAACCCAAAGCAGCAGTGTCAACAATTGTTTTGTAACTAGCAGCAATATCCACAGCAATTTAAATAGGATAGGAACCTAACCTGGAAGAAGACAGCTTCTCCATGGTTGCATTGAGCACATCGAACGGATTTCGTGCGAGGAAGAGTTGGATCAGCAGCCACATCCTGTAATACTTGAGTGCGCTCTCCAACAGCGTGATGTATCTCATTTCTATAGACACAGTTGTTATCAGCAACCTCCTGCATCGTGTTAGATATATAATGAACACATAAAAGGAGGAAAATCAAATCTTCTATTAGAAATCATAGAGCCAATAGTAAAATCAGTCTGTGCAAACTGACTCCCTTAACATTATGACCCAAATCTGTGCTCTTGCCTATTTCATTACTAATGAACCAAAACATACGAACTTTCAAAAGGAAATGTAGCCATACAATGTTTTCTATCCCAAATAATTACATTTCCATTGCAGAGAACAGAATAACAGCAAAACTAAGAACTAGAGAGTAAAATTAAGCTCACTAGAGTTCGGCTCACTAGAGTTTGGAATACGGCCAAAATGTCTATGTATAATAAAAAAAATTAATTTGGGTTCATTTAGATTCATAACTAAGTAAACTGAGAACTAACACAGCATTTTAACCTTTAGAAAAATTTCTAAATTTAAGCAACAAGGACCCCAGAATCAATGCAACACGATAGTGCAAATTTTCCCAAAATTCTAAGAATAACATTAGCGTCTGTAGCCCTAGTCATTAAAAAAAACCAAACTCAAACAAAACCAAAAAAAAAGCAATCAGAGAAGTAAAATTAGGGTTTTGTAATGGGTCTAGCAGTGAATCAAGAAATTTTATCGAATAAACCATGTATAAGAACAATTTATGAAACCCAAAATCAGGTTTAGGGTTAGGGTTTGATTTATAAAAATTAATAACAAAGCAAAAAAAAAAAAAAAGTGAGAGCAAGAGAGGACCTGGTGATCGCAGTTGCGGCACGCGTAGAGGAGGATCTTCTGGTCCTTATCTTCCTTAGGGTACAGAATGTTGTTGCTAAAACATTTAAGAAATAAAGGGAAAAAAATTAAAAATTAAAATTTTGTTTCAAAAAAATTAAACCTTTTTTGGTAAAATAGAAGCATGAAAGACAAATGCTCAGTGAACGAATGAGAATGTAAGAATGTCTGTACGACGATGATGATAGTGATCGTAATGGGTACTGACCATTCGCGGCAAAATTTCATGGTACTC